>NC_064569.1:34571577-34876122 GCF_937001465.1 Orcinus orca | reverse complement strand
GAGTAGCATGATATATTTAAAGTGATGAAAGGGAAGAATCTACAATCAAGATTACTCCACCCGGCAAGGATCTCATTCAGATTCAATGGAGAAATCAAAAGCTTTACAGACAAGCAAAAGCTAACAGAATTCAGCACCACCAAACCAGCTCTACAAAAAATGCTAAAGGAACTTCTCTAAGTGGGAAACACAAGAGAAGAAAAGGACCTACAAAAACAAACCATAACAATTATGAAAACGGTAATAGGAACGTACGTGTCGATAATTACCTTAAACGTGAATGGATTAAATGCTCCAACCAAAAGACACAGGCTCGAAGAATGTATACAAAAACAAGACCCATATATATGCTGTCTATAAGAGACGCTCTTCAGACCTAGGGACACATACAGACTGAAAGTGATGGAGGAAGATATTCCATGCAAATGGAAATCAAAAGAAAGCTGGTGTAGCAATACTCATATCAGATAAAATAGACTTTAAAATAAAGAATGTTACAAGAAACAAGGAAGGACACTACATAATGATCAAGGGATCAATCCAAGAAGAAGATACAACATTTATAAGTATATATGCATCCAACCTAGGAGCACCTCAATACAGCTATAACGACTATAAAAGAGGAAACTGACAGTAACACAATAATAATGGGGGACTTTAACATCTCACATACACCAATGGACAGATCATCCAGACAGAAAATTTATAAGGAAACACAAGCTTTAAATGACAAAATAGACCAGATAACATCTCACATACACCAATGGACAGATCATCCAGACAGAAAATTAATAAGGAAACACAAGCTTTAAATGACACAATAGAACAGATAGATTTACTTGAAATTTATAGGACATTCCATCGAAAAAGAGCAGAATATACTTTCTTCTCAAGTGCACATGGAATATTCTCCAAAATAGATCACATCTTGGGTCACAAATCAAGCCTCAGTAAATTTAAGAAAATTGAAATGATATCAAGCATCTTTTCTGACCACAATGCTATTAGATTAGAAATCAATTACAGGGAAAAAAATGTAAAAAACAAACACATGGAAGCTAAACAATACGTTACTAAATAACTAAGAGATCACTGAAGAAATCAACATGGAAATCAAAAAATACCTAGAGACAAATTACAAGGAAAACACGATGATCCAAAACCTATGGGATGCAGCAAAAGCAGTTCTAAGAAAGAAGTTTATAGCAATACAAGCCTACCTCAAGAAGCAAGAAAAATCTCAAATAAACAGTCTAACCTTACACCTAAAGGAACTAGAGAAAGAAGAACAAGCAAAACCCAAAGTTAGTAAAAGGAAAGAAATCATAAAGATCAGAGCAGAAATAAATGAAATAGAAACAAAGAAAACCACAGCAAAGATCAATGAAACTAAAAACTGATTCTTTGAGAAGATAAACAAAATTGATAAACCTTTAGCCAGACTGATCAAGAAAAAGAGGGAGAGGACTCAAATCAATAAAATTAGAAATGAAAAAGGAGAAGTTGCAAAGAACACCGCTTAAATACAAAGCATCATAAGAGACTACTACAAGCAACTCTATGCCAATAAAATGGACAACCTGGAAGAAATGGACAAATTCTTAGAAACGTATAACCTTCCAAGACTGAACCAGGAGGAAACAGAAAATATGAACAGACCAATCACAAGTAATGAAATTAAAACTGTGATTAAAAATCTTCCAACAAACAAAAGTCCAGGACCAGATGGCTTCACAGGTGAATGCTATCAAACATTTAAAGAAGAGCTAACACCCATTCTTCTCAAATTCTTCCAAAAAATTTCAGAGGAAGGAACACTGCCAAACTCATTCTATGAGGCCACCATCACCCTGATACCAAAACCAGACAAAGATACTACAAAAAAAGAAAATTACAGACCAATATCACTGATGAATATAGATGCAAAAATCCTCAACAAAATACTAGCAAACAGAATCCAACAACACATTAAAAGGATCATACAACATGATCAAGTGGGATTTATCCCAGGGATGAAAGGATTCTTCAATATATTTAAATCAATGAATGTGATACACCGTATTAACTAATTGAAGAAGAAAAACCATATGATCTCTCAATAGATGCAGAAAAAGCTTCTGAAAAAATTCAACACCCATTTATGATAAAAACTCTCCAGAAAGTGTGCATAGAGGGAACCTACCGCAACATAATAAAGGCCGTATATGACAAACCCACAGCAAACATCATTCTCAATGGTGAAAAACTGAAAGCATTTCCTCTAAGATCAGGAACAAGACAAGGACGTCTACTCTCGCCACTACTATTCAACATAGTTTTGGAAGTCCTAGCCATGGCAATCAGAGAAGAAAAAGAAGTAAATGGAATACAAATTGGAAAAGAAGAAGTAAAACTGTCACTCTTTGCAGATGACATGATACTATACATAGAGAATCCTAAAGATGCCACCAGAAAACTACTAGAGCTAATCAATGAATTTGGTAAAGTTGCAGGATACACAATTAATGCACAGTAATCTCTTGCTTTCCTATACACTAACAACAAAAGATCAGAAAGAGAAATTAAGGAAACATTCCCAGTTACCATTGCAACAGAATAAAATACCTAGGAATAAACCTACCTAGGGAGACAAAAGACCTGTATGCAGAAAACTATAAGACTCTGATGAAAGAAATCAAGGATGACACAAACAGATGGAGAGATATACCATGTTCTTGGACTGGAAGAATCAATATTGTGAAGATGAGTATACTACCCAAAGCAATTTACAGATTCAATACAATCCCTATCAAATTACCAGTGGCATTTTTTACATAACTAGAACAAAATATCTTAAAATTTGTATGGAGACACAAAGGACCCTGAATAGCCAAAGCAGTCTTGAGGGAAAAAAAGGGAATCAGACCCCCTGACTTCAGACTATACTACAAAGCTACAGTAATCAATACAATATGGTACTGGCACAAAAACAGAAATATAGATCAATCATACAGGATAGAAAGCCCAGAGATAAACCCACGTACCTAGGGTCACATACTCTATGACAAAGGAGGCAACAATATACAATGGAGAAAAGACAGTCTCTTCAATAAGTGGTGCTGGGAAAACAGGGCAGCTACGTGTAAAAGAATGAAATTAGAACACTCCCTAACACCATACACAAAAATAAACTCAAAATGGATTCGAGACCTAAATGTAAGACCGGACATTATAAAACTCTTGGAGGAAAACATAGGAAGAACACTCTGACGTAAATCACAGCAAGATCTTTTTTGACCCACCTCCTAGAGTAATGGAAATTAAAACAAAAATAAACAAATGGGACCTAATGAAACTTAAAAGCTTTTGCAAAGCAAAGGAAACTACAAACAAGACGAAAAGACAACCCCCAGAATGGGAGCAAATATTTGCAAATGAATCAACCGACAAAGGATTAATCTCCAAAATATATAAACAGCTCATGCAGCTCAATATTAAAAAAACAAACAACCTAAGCCAAAAATGGGCAGAAGACATTCTCCCATTTCTCCTTGGAGAAAGAGACAGTTCTCCAAAGAAGACATACAGATGGCCAAGAAGCACATGAAAAGCTGCTCAACATCACTAATTATTAGAGAAATGCAAATCAAAACTACAATGAGGTATCACCTCACACCAGTTAGAATGGGCAACATCAGAAAATCTACAAACAACAAATGCTGGAGAGGATGTGGAGAAAAGGGAACCCTCTTGCACTGTTGGTGGGAATGTAAATTGATACAGCCACTATGGAGAACAGTATGGAGGTTCCTTAAAAAACTAAAAATAGAATTATCATATGACACAGCAATCCCACTACTGGGCATATACCTAGAGAAAACCATAATTCAAAAAGAAACATGCACCCCAATGTTCATTGCAGCACTATTTACAATAGCCAGGTCATGGAAGCAACCTAAATGCCCATTGACAGATGAATGGATAAAGAAGATGTGGTACATATATAAAATGGAATATTACTCAGACATAAAAAGGAAGAGATGTGGATGTAGAGATGTGAGATGGATCTAGAGACTGTCATACAGATTGAAGTAAGTCAGAAATTGAAGAACAAATATCGTATATTAACGCATATATGTGGATCCTAGAGAAATGGTACAGATGAACTGGTTTGCAGGACAGAAATAGAGATACAGATGTAGAGAACAAACGTATGGACACCAACGAGGGGAAAGTGGAGGAGGGTGGGTAGTGGTGGTGGGATGAATTGGGAGATTCGGATTGACATATATACACTAATATGCATAAAATAGATAACTAATAAGAACCTGCTGTATAAAAAAATAAATAAAATTAAATTAAAAAAAAAAGAATGAATAGAGAGGTAAGAAACTTGGCCAAGGTTATTCTGCTAGCAAGGTCCAGAGATTGGTACTTATCAAAAAATAGCAGTAATATTTAATGGTGGTGAGGTAGCAGTGAAGTCTGAAATTGTAATAAATTGGTGGTAGAAGTGTAAATTATAACTTATCTACAAAGCCATTTGGACAAATACTTAGAAAGTCTTTAAAAAGTTCATGCATTTGGAACCAGTAATTCTTCTTCTAGTACTGTCTCCAGATGAAATAAGCAGATTTGTATTTAAAGGTTTATGTACAAAGAGATTTAAAGGAGCTTTAATAGGTTATATTGAAAATTAGAAACAAACCTAGAAGGGTAATGTTAAATAAAATATAATCCTTATATATGCTAGGATGTTATACAATAATTTTAAATGTTTTAAAATTATTTGTAATGACATGGGAAAAACGCTATACACTCATCATGAAGCAAGTACATCACAATACTAGCAGTGGTTATCTCTGAGTGATATATTTAAGAGATGACTTTTATTATTTAAAAATATTTTCCTGATTATCTATTTTGAACAAGTTACTTTCAGGAGGGGTTAGGGGTATGAAGAACAAAGTTCTTGAAGTTAAGCAACTAGAATTGGTGATTTATAGCAATGGGTCTAATGAGAATAAATTGGTAAATCCCATTAAGAATTTAGATCAAAAGCTCAAGTTCTGGAGTCAGATCCGGATTTGAAATCCACATATTTATTGTTTATGTGGCCTTGGGCAAAGTTTTTAATGTTTCTAAATCTCAGTGGGAAAATAGTGTGTGGGTGTGGGGGGTGTTATAACAATTGTTGGTTAATACATTGCAGTTTCTGGTCTATTGTACACACTCAAGTATCAATCACTATAATTATTGAATAAATTTCCTAATTTATTTCTCCTTCTCTTCCTGATAATGTCCAACAATTTTCAAACATACTGAGTCAATGCCTTCTAAACATTCTTACATGTAACACTTCCCTGGCTTATGGTGTTAACTTATATCAAAGGGACTATTTGTCATATATATATATATTTATACATATATGTATTTACACATATATGCACATACATATTATATCTACAATTTATCTCTTGTGAACTTTGGGAGCAGAAAACACAATAATGGAAGTTAGTTGAAATTCCATGTAATTTTCCCATGATTTAGAATAACGACTGCTGTTTAATCTACACACATATGAAAGAGTATATGCAGTCACAGAATTGTAGAGTCAAAGTTCTTTCAAGTTCTCTAAACTATTTTAATTTACATATTTGAAAATATCACTAGTTCATGGCACACTCTAGGTAAGAAACAGGTCCCTTACTCCTTGTCCTGCTTTTTTCCACAGTACCACACTGACAGATTAACTTACTTTGCCATTACTTTTATTTCTTGATCAAACTGTTGTTTCAGTTCTTCAGTACTAATGTCAACCATCTGAAAAAATAAAATAATATACAGTATAATACAATACAATAACCCCAAGTCTCCTAAAGCTAAAAGGGGCACATGAGATCGTCTGGCTGATTCTGCTTTCTTTAAAATAGTAAGGCATCATTCTCCCCATTTTATAGAACAACTGAGAACTAGAAATATTATCAATTTGCTCAAGGTCTCATGGCTGGTGAGTGGAAGGAAGAAAACCTTATAAACCATGTAACTACATAAACCTCACTGAGTCATTGTGGGAACAAAATGAAATAATATGAGACTTCACTGCATAAACATTCTGGAAAAAAAATTAAATGTAATAGAAAACATAAGCAAATTTGAAGGCAAAAAGAAAAACAAGACCTGCAAAAGTATTTGCAACATATATGACAAAGGGTGACTATTGTAAAAATATGTATTGTATTGGTATTTTTAGAATATAATAATAGATTTAAAATATAACAAATCAATAAGTAAATGGTAAACACTCTAATAGAAATGGGAATAAAGGACATAGGTAAGAATTAGGAAAAGGTTTTCTTATTGTATATTTTCTTTTTTTTTTTTTTGCGGTACGCGGGCCTCTCACTGTTGTGGCCTCTCCCGCTGCGGAGCACAGGCTCCGGACGTGCAGGCTCAGTGGCCGTGGCTCACGGGCCCAGCCGCTCTGCAGCATGTGGGATCTTCCCGGACTGGGGCACGAACCCGTGTCCCCTGTAAAGGCAGGCGGACTCTCAACCACTGCACCACCAGGGAAGCCCAATGTATATTTTCTAAACTTTATTTTTAAATGAGAAAAGTAATACAAGGAAGCTATTTTTATAAAATTTTTTTAGAATCTTACCATTTTAATATTGATCATGCATGAAGCACTGTGTAGAGTTCAGCTTCTCTATTTTGTGAATCTCCCCAAATTATATGTATAATTGTATGTATGTGTATATAACTGCATTTTTTATAGGGACAGAGTCCGTAGCTTTCAACAAATTTTTAAATGTTAAGAACTGCCAGCTTAGAATGATGTTTATTTAAAGAAAATACACACTTAAATCATATATTTCCTAAAGATTAATTTTAAATTTATTATATAACACACTAAGAAGCAACTCTTCTCTAATTCTTTGTTTTCCTGAAAGTATAACTTACTGCTGCAAGCTTCTTCACTGCTACAGTCCTGTTGTTCACATAGCCTTTATACACAACTCCAAAGCCTCCCTCTCCCATCTTGTTACCACCGACAGAAAGGGGTCGTTCATCAAAGTTATTTGTGACATCCTTCAATTCATAATATGAAAAACTGTGAAAACCTATAATGTCAATAGAATAAGAAAAAAAGGGCTTCAGTAAAAAAGAAACTGGTTTTAATAACTTCAGTATTTTCTCAATTTGGATATTTCATACATATGCAAATATTTACAATTTTGTATTAGGTACAGTGGAAGAGAGTAAAACCATTTTTAAAATACAAATTTTAAGGTTTACCTTGAGAATTCTGTTTGGTGGTCCTCCACTTAAAACTCTAGTCACTTATTTTCTTTATAAAATGACCCTTTTAAGTTATGTAAATATTTACTTTTTTTTTTCATAGCTTCTGTGGTTGTTCATATATCCTATTGCCTCTACTCACTTATAACACTGACTAATACAATGAAGATGGCGCTTAATAAATCAGGGGAAAAAAACAACCACAAAAGAGCTATTACCAGAGTGCACAAACAAAAGGAGAGATTGATTTTAAAGCAGTGATGGTCTTAATAACAAACCCACTAGTGTAAAGCACTGCAAATGTTACTTACGTGTATCAGTAACTTCTAAACTTCTATTTTCTGGACACGAGGAGTCAGGTGGTGTATAGTTTTGTTCAGTATTCTCATCAGATATCACAGGTGTCCTGTCTTTGCCATAGAGGGGCATATGTTTCTGCTGAACTGTTACAGTAACTTTAGAAGGCAGTGTATTAATAGTTTTGGGAACAGCATCTAACAAATGAAATAAGATATAAGTTGTCATTCCATTAGAAAAAGTGTTTGTGAAAAAGGTAAATTAGGAACTTGGTTCACTTAACATCATTCCAGTTTCTACACATTAGCCCCACATTTTCACAGCACTACACAAGAAGCTACCTAGTAAGAATTTGTAAATTTTGATAAGGATGGGTAAGGCAGTGTTTCCAAAAAGTGGTTCATAAGCCACCTGCAACAGAAGGACTGAAGTAGTTGTTTAAAAACTTAGATCTTGAACCTAATTCAAGAACTCTGATAATGAGGTCTAGAGTACACCCTGGGAAGCTACATGTTTAACAAGAACTCCAGGGGATTCTTATGCCCTCTGAAGGGTGAGTACCACTGGTGTACATGGCATCAAAGGGAGAAAAAGTAGCTTATGAGGAAGGCAACTAGACACCAGCCCACTGGAACACAATGTAAGGAATTCACGATCACAGAGTCCCATCAGAGTGGAAGTTGAGGGTGAAAAAAAGCAAGAGTTTTTTCTCATCATTCTAAACTTCTTACTGGCACAAAACCACCTGACTTTAATGGTGGGATGAGACTCAATCCTGAAGCCTCCATTTCCTTAGCAGCAAGTCTGCAGTGTCTGGCGTGCTTGCTAAAGAGTTGGGGAGAGTTGAAAGAATGAAAAGGAGTCTTAAATGTAAGGCTCATCTACTATGAGAAAAAAAGTAAGAGTCAGAAGAAATGTTCCTATTTCGGCTACTTGTCTTTCCACCCTAATTATTGATACCCTAGACATGCTCAGTTTACCTGGTAGCAAAAGACTTGCAGGGGCAAAAAATTCATTTTGGACCAAAAGATCCACGAGATCACCAACTGTGCAATTTGTGGTGCCCCAGTCAAACAGTAATTCACAAGTGGGACTTTTTCCAGTTTGAAGTAATGCTTCAAATCTCCTTAAAGTAAGTAAAAGAGAAACAAGATTAGTATATAAACAGAGTTAACATGTAAATAGGAATTATTCCCCCCAGCAGCACCCCCCCGCCCCGTCTAGTCCCGAGCACTTCCTACAATACAGCAAGAGAATCAGCAAGGATTACAGAGAACAGGAAAGATAGGCAGAAGGAAAAAAGATGCTGAAGATGATGATAAGTTGACAGACACTCTGTACTTACAGTGGGCTACAGGGTACACACACATGAACCCATTTAACTCTCGAAAACACTATGAATATCATACTAATTTACCAAACAGCAAGCGTGAGAGGTAAAGTAAGCAGCCTACAGCCACACTGTCCATAAACTGTATACAAATTGAGATTCAAATTCAGATCTCGCTTGACAGAAGGGTATACTCTCAACCTACTAAGCTATATTACTTCCCTACATGACATACTCACTCTGTTAGCCATATGATTTTTAATAAACCAGCCTGCTTAAAGAAATAGAATATACACAAACTTGGAGAATTATCCCAAGTTAAGAAATAGTTTTATTTCTATAGTTAAGAAATATAGTTCTTAACTATATTTCAGTTAAATTGAGGGAAAAACACAGAGCAGTTTTTCATTCAAAATTTCTTTAATAACTAGTTCTGAAAGTAACATTTAAAAACTTGAACAACTTGGCTTTTCCTGAAATTTTTTTTATTTCAAAAAATTTCAAACCTACAGAAAAGTTGAAAGAATAATACCATGAACAGCCATCTGCTCTCCATCTAGAGTCACCAAATGACCAATGGATAACATTTTGCCATGTTTGTGCTCTCACCCTCTCCATCTCTGTGTCTGTGTGCTCACTTTACAGAGTGTAGGTCAGATGCCTTGTAGAATTCACACAGTCTAGATTTGTCTGACTACTCTCTCACGATTAAATTCAGGTGAAAACATGTTGGTAAGAACAGTACAGAGATGACAATGTGTCCTTTGCACTGCATCACATCTGGAGGCACATAATTGCAGTTTGTACCATTATTGACGACACCAGTTTGATTACCTGGTTAAGGAGGGGTACTTCAGATGTTTTCTCTATAAAACTACCTTTCCCCTTTGCAATTCATAAATAACCTGTGGATAGTACTTTGAAATCGTGTGCGTATCTTGTTCACTAACACCCTTTCACCTTGTGATTTTAGCACTCGCTGACGAGCCCTCCGTAATCAATTACTCACTGGTAGTTGTAAATTGGTAACTTTTTAGTTCTATCATTCTTTCAATAATTATGTGCTGCCATTATTCTGTAAAGAAGAGTCTTTTCTCCTCACTACCACTCCCTCGACTATGCTCTCAAAGTGTTAGATAGTTAATATCAACAAACTGTCTATAAAAATGGTTTTCAAGGTTTAAACTTAAGTTTCTTCCAAGTAATTTAAGATGCTCATCTTTCATATGAGAAAATGTTTCCTGAAAGGACTAGTATGGGAGCTAAGGCTTCAGGTTTTTTTCAGGTTAATGCTGAAAATCACAAATAAATTTCTTTTCCCCTTGTTTCCAAAGACAGATTTTGACATAGGTTTGGGCTGAAATAACTGGCAAAAATAACATGTGTACTTATATCTTACCCTTAATCAAGCAGAGACAAATAGAAAGATGGAAATTATCTGAAGGTAGTGTTGAAAAATCCTGGCTAAGAACTAAGAAGTCTATTCATAGATGTGTACATGTACAAGCAACTTTAAAATGTCACATTTGAAGAATTCCTAAAATATACTGTTCAAGTGAATTAGAGACTCACACACTTTTAGGCTCCAGAATTTTACTACAGATTCTTAAAATATTCTTATGTTACTTCAATCTGGAAATGACAGGTATGAGGCAGAGTGAACTAGGCTCAGCTTGCCAAACAGAAATTTAGAGTAAAAGTTGGAATCTTGATTTTAACCTCAAAAACTTATTTGCAATATCACAATATTGACCTAGCTGATATGCTGGAGAATGAAGCAAAAATTGCAAAAAAAAAAAGGGGGTGTGTGATTTATTACCATTATCTCCCCTAGAGAGAGGTTTATTTTCTGAACTGCAGCAGTAGACAGTATTTGTACCTATTAATCATTCTAGATTGTGATGTAAGAATTTAAAAAGAATTTTACGTTACCTTATGTGAAACTGATTGTATCTATCATCACCAGATGGTTTTTTAATAGCAACTGCTAACTTCTTCCATCCTTCTTGAGGATCAATAAAATCTGACAGCTTTCTAATTAGTCCAAGATTGAGGCAGCGCACATATGTTGATGCTGTTATAGGTTTGTTCATCTTTTATTCCTAAAATACGGAAAATTCTCATTAAAATTTTACAGTATCTTTAGCGATGACATCTGTAAGCTTATACATCACACTTTGCTCTAACTTATGAAATGTTGGGAACTCATTACACCATAATAAAGGAACACTCCGAAGCCAGGTAGTTGCTATTTTCATCTTTCTCCATCTCTAAATATCAATAAAAAAATTACAGGATTATTTTTGTTCCGGCACTAACATTTTCCAAGTGAAATTTACACAAGGGAGCAAAAAGTTTACTTTTTCAGAAAAATTTATGTAAACATATTCAGGAATCAAATCTATTAAGAAAAAAGTTTTCAATTTAAAATATTTTTCTCAGTCCGTATTTATTTACTATTAAACATTTATACAACACTCTTTGGTGGAAGTAAAAACAAATGTCTTGAAATAATTTGTACAGCATTAAAAGATATGGTCTATCCACTGACTTTTTACGTAACATGTTCTTCCTTGGTGCAGCCACGATTTCTGAATCCATCAGATCTGCCTGATGACAATTCATTCCCTACTAAGGCAAACCCTGTGGTTTACCACCTAACTACTCTCTAGACAGAACTTTTATTTCCTCAGTCCCCCTTTTCTTCTGCTACTCCACCCTGGAGAGCTGTAGCCGGGGATAAATCTCACAGTTTTACTTGTACACCAGCACTGCTGAATACAGCTGTGGAGAACCAGGTAACTGAGCAGACTGGTATAAGTACAAATTTAGGGGACCTTTCCCATCAGGCCTTCAACACTGCTGTTAGTCCTTTCACTTGTCTTTGCTCATCCTCCCTGGTGACTATTTCACACCTTTAGCTCTGTCCACGTGGTTTTATTTGATCTCCATCTCCCTCATTCTCAGCAGGCGGTCGCCTTTCCTTCTAATTAATCAAAACAAATAGATTTAGATATTCTTCTGTCAATTACTCTCCTGCTCCCTACATATCTTTATTTTTAAAGTGTAATATAATTAATTTTTGGAATAAAGAATATATTCATGTGGTATGAAATTCAGACGTTATAAAAGAGTAAGAAGCAAAAAGTCTCCCTGTGTCTTGTGCCTCTTGTATTAGCATTCTCTTCTCTTTGGCCTTCTTTGACCACAGCTAGGTAGGTCCATCTACTCTCAACTTAATTATCTTTCATCACTGCACAATGTATTTGTAATCATATATTTATTTGTTTAGTTGTTTACTAATGGTCTACCCCATGAGACTACAAGCTCCATGAATTCAGGGTCTATGCTCATTTTATTCACTAATATGTAACTAATTACTAGCACTTTGTAGATATTGGTGTTGTTAAGGGCTAGGAATGAATGAATTTCTTGCCCAGGACCATGCTAGGTGGTTTATATATTTCACTTAATCCTCACAGTGACTAAGGCCGTTTTATCATCTCTATTTCACAAAGGTCGTAAGTGAAAGAGCTAGGTCTTGAACCATATCTGACTCCAAAATTCATGCCATATGTCCCTGTTTCTCTAACTCAATGCATTGTTCATGTCATTCTCTTTTCTAGAAAGACCAGTCCTTTCATTCATTGATAAACTCAATAAACATATATGTCAGGCTTTGTGCTAAGTGATGGGAGCTACAAAGAAGACAAAAATCTTTGTTTTCAAGCTTCTCAGTCTAGCAGGGGGTGCTAACAATTACAATGAGAATAAATGTTACAAGAAGGGTGAGCAGAGTGTTAATGGGGTCCAGAGAAGGAGCACCAAGGGAGGCAGTCTGAAGGAGGTATGCCAAGACAGATTTTGGGGGTGAGAGGTTGGAAGGATGAGTGAAAAGCAATGGGGATAAACCCAAAAGGAAATTCCAGGCAGCAGGAATAGCATGGGAGAGCATGGGTTAGGCTAAGGCAAGTAGTTTGTTAGGGCTGGACCACAGGACGCATGTCATTAAAAGATGAGATTGGAGGGGCTTCCCTGGTGGCGCAGTGGTTGAGAGTCCGCCTGCCGATGCAGGGGACGCGGGTTCGTGCCCTGGTCCGGGAGGATCCCACATGCCGTGGAGCGGCTGGGCCTGTGAGCCGTGTCCGGAGCCTGTGCTCCTCAACGGGAGAGGCCACAACGGTGAGAGGCCCGCGTACCGAGAAAAAAAAAAAAAAAAAAAAAAAAAAGATGAGATTGGAGAGGTAGGCAGGACCAAGTCATCATGTGCCTCATATTCTATGACAAGGGGTTTAAACTTTATACTAAAAGTTACAGGGGAGCCAATGCAGAATTTTAAGGAAAAATGGTATGTGATCTTATGTGGTTAAGTGGATTCCTCTGGATGAAACACTGAAGGAATGTATATTAAGGCAAAGAGAACAGTTTGAAAATTTTGCAATAATCTAGAAATGAAGGCCTGAAGAAAGAAGTATACAGTTGGGTAATGGGGAAGAAAAACCTACAAAGGTGTAGGAGGCCAAATCAAAGTAATTTCAGGATATTAGAGGGAAAGGAGGCTGAGGGAAACAAAGAAGCTGATTCCTGGCTTTTTCAGCTTGGGTAATTATGTAGATGATAGAGGAAATAATGTGTTCAGTCCTGGTCACGTTAAATGTGAAATATCTACCTCTGGCACCACCTAGGGGAGTTGGCACTAAGTAGCTCAATATATGGTCTGGAGCTTAGGAGACAGGTTCAGGAATACTCATATATTCATACATGAATAGTTGGTTGAAACAACAAGAAATATAAGCCTGCCTATTAGGAATATATAGAATGTGAAGGAACGAAGGAAAAAAAGAAACTTTTAAAAGTACTGATGCGTCATGGAGGTAAGTAGAGAACCAGGGCAGTAGAATACCAGAGATTTCTAGAATTAGCCATAGGTTGGTATAAAAGACCCAGAGAGGTCGAAAAAATACTGATGGGTAACCAGAAGGCCTTTGGGTGACTTAAGAACTGTTTTAGTGGAGCAATGAGTGCATGGTAGAAATGCATTTTCCAGGAAGCCTGGCTATGAAGGGAAGGAGAAAGGAAGAAAGGATGAAAGAAAGAAAAAAAAAAAGGAAAGAAAAGGAGCAGCTCTCAAACTATGTACCCTTTACATGCTTAAAAATTGCTGTGGACTCCAAAGAGCTTTTGTTTATGTTGGTCATATTGCCAATATTTACAATGTTAGAAACTGACACTGAGAAATTGAAAAATTACATATTCATTAATTCATTTTAAATAATAATAAATGTACTACATGTTAGCATACATAATATATTTAAAAAAAAAACTATATTTCCCCCCAAAATATGAGTGAAATTTTTTTATAGTTTTGCAAATCTCTTTAATTTTTAGCTTAATAGAAGACAGCTGGATTCTAATATCTGCTTCTGCATTCAGTCTGCGGCAATATATCATTTGGGTTAATGTATATGAAGAAAGTCCAGGTTCACACAGACATACAGTTGGAAAGGGAGCAGTATTTTAACAGCCATTTCACAAAGTAGTATTTTTCTTTGACGCTATACTAAAACTTGATAAGTGACAATTTCCTGAAAGTTAGCTGCAGTGTGGAATCTGAAACCATATCAATGAACTTTGTCACATTAAAATCCATGGCACTCTGAATGAATCTTTTACCCATACGTGATTTCGACCTTACGAACCTCTTGAAAGAGACTCAGAGACCCCAACCACCCTCTGGGAACTGCTGGTTTAAGGTTTAAGACAAAACTTGGTTGAAGATATGAAACGGATAGTAAACAGAGGTGAAGGGGTCAACCCTGAATAGAAGAAAACCTCTTCTTCTGAAACAGGAGGGAAGCAGAGGTTTGGATACAGATATATTTGAAGTAAGAGGGAGAATTCCTATACAATGTTATTTTCTCTGTGAAGCAGGAGGTGAAGTCATCCAGGGCTAGGTTAAGAATCGCTCAAGCACCTTGAGGGCCACCTGGTAAATGCCTACTATTCCTTCGAGCTCAACACAAAAGGCACTACTGGCTTTTCCTGACAGTCATCTCTTTTGCTCCAAACTGTCACCTGGTTATTCTTCTATTATAACAATGATCGTATTTTATTATTTATTGGTCTGCCTTCTCTCCTAGATGGTGTGCTCTCCTGGGCAGGGACCCAACCAAATTCAGCTTTAGCAGCTACTCAGAATATTTGTGCTGAATGCCAGAAGGCTGATTTTTTAAATTAAGAAATCACATCTGCCTATAGATTTTACAGTTGCTACATTCACACTACTTTTTCTTATTTACTTATATTTCTCTCCATTGTTAAGAAGTACAATGTGATTGACAAAGCTAGTACAGGTAGAACTGCTTAGTAATCCTAAAAGCTAGAGCTAAAATACAAAGAATTGAGAATAAGAGCAGTCTATCTGAAGAAGAGGGATAAATTCTGTAACTCTCCTGCATCCAGATTTCTAACAAAGGTGATAGCGTAGGGATGCCAGAAAAGGAAGGCCTTCTAACAACTCCTCCTTATATTAAAGTCTGGAAGTTCTAAACTTCAAAATTTAAAATGTTACTTAAAACATACATCCATCTATCACCACCAACACATATTTGGAAGAACATACACCAAAATATTAACCGTGGTTATCTCTTGATGGTGATTTTTATGGTGGTTTTGTTTTCATTTACTTTTCTGCATTTTCTATAATGAAAATAAATGATATGTGCAGAAAAAAATTAAAAAGTGTCGCCTCCTTCAAAGTATTCAAGATTTTACTTTAGTACATTTAGGATTAATAGAAGTGGAACAGGATATATTGCTTACAAATAAATAAATATATTCATGACTATTTTCTCATACCATTAATTCTCATGGTAAAGAAAATCCATTCATATTTTCACACTAGACAACTCAGCCAAGAATACGAGGTAAGGTGATCATTGAGAAATAATACTAAAATGAGTATCTGCTTGTGGAACCCAGTGCCTTCCCACCTGCATGCACATTCTCAAACAAAGTACGGTTCAAAATAGAAATTCAAAAAATTCATATGAAATGCATTAATAAAGTTTTAAGGTTGTGCTTCACGAACAGTCTGATCAGAGGAAGAGAGTGTAGAGGGGTGGATGGAGGATGGACTTTGAGGTTGCCTGGGCCTGGGTTCTAATGTAGCTCTTCCACAAGCCAACTGTGACCAGGGTCAATAACTCAGTTTCTCTGGACTTTGGTTTCTTCATCTGAAAAACAGAGATGGTCTTACCTAAGAGTTGCTGTATAGATTTTAAATTAACAAACGCCTAATTCTATCAATAATAAGTGATCAAAGAAAATGTAGCAATGACTATTGTATGGCAGAAGTTATTCTTATGTCACATTTTAAAAAAAAAGAAATGTGCAGAATTGTATTTAAGCTCCATTTTCAGAATAGCAGTGAAGGACAACTGAAAGAATGGAACTAATAGGTCTGAGAACATAGCTAAGCTTTTCATGGTGAGTGTTATTTTATCAAGCATAGTATTTTTAAAATGCTTATAACCTTCCTAAAATACATCATCTACGCATGCTTTCTTAAGCAAAATATTCTAGATATTTTTGGACAACTCAATATCATCATTAAGAACAAAAGCTCATGATACCTTCTAGATCTAATAAATTATATAGGGCTGCCCTTCTTAAATAGGATATGTGCTGGTATTCCATAAATTAAACATCACATACCATTCTCAAACATTGATTTATCTCAATGGTAAGTATTTAAACATCTTGGATATATTTTTTAAAAGACAAAATATTATACATTCATCAAATATTTACTGAGTCTCTATTTTGTGCTGGATATTGATCCAGGTCCCTGGAGATAAAGCATAAGTTAAGTAAGAAAAAAAAACCTGAATTCATGGAGCTTATATTCTAATAGAGAAAGACAGGTAATAAGCACTTGCCTTATAGTGCATTAGATGGTGCCAAGTGGAATGGAAAAAAATAAACTGAGAAAGGGTTTTAATTTTAAATAGGGTAGTCAAAGTAGCCCTCAATAAGAAGGTGCCGTTTGATTAAAGGTTTGAAGGAATGAGAAAGCTAGCCACTGGGATATCTGTGGGAAAGGTTTCTGGGCAAAAGAAATCGTAAATGCAAGGGTCTGGAGTGGGTCCACTGAAAAACAGCAAGGAGACAGTAAGACTGGAGAAGAGGGGGCAGGAAAGTAGAATAGATGAGAGAGGTAATGGGGCCAGGTCTCCTCGGGCCCTCATAGCCTTTGGATTGACTTTATCTTCTGAGGGAGATGAAAAGACAGTGGAGGTTTTGAGAAGAGGAGAGACACACTCTCTACTCATGTCTTAAAAGGACACCGGCGACTGCTGCTGAGAATAAAGGATATTAAAGTAAGGGCAGAGAAGCAGGAAGAGACCAATTAGTTCAGTACATCAATAATCCAGGTGGAGGTGCTGGAGGCTTGGATCGGAGAGGTAGCAAAGAAGGTAGAAGTCCCAGGATGATGGATATTTTCTGAGGTAAAGCACACAGGATCCTGTGTGCTGATGTGAAGGGTGAGAAGATGGCACCTTTACTGGGATGGAGAAGCCTGTGGCAGGAGCGAGTTTAGCCTGGAAGCTCAGGAGCTCTGTTTGGACAGGTCGGAAGCAAACTTCAAATGAATGTTTAGTGTGCAAACAGAAGAATTAAGGAAATCTGAACTTTCTGACATATCTCTTCAAGGATTACCCCCAGAAAGGGAAAGGGCAATTCTTAATATTCTCCGCTTAGGGCTCCTTGGGCAGACACGTTTTGGAGGCACTACGAGAGCCATTTGTTCCCATTCTAAATGGCTAAAATGCTTTCTGAGGTCTGCTTTTCATCCCTTCGTTCCCTCTCTTGTTTCCAGGCTGTCTGTACACTTTTCCTATCTGATAAGATACTGACAACCCCGCTCCACTTTCCAAGTTCCTGGAAGCCTGACAGAGAATCTGAGGGGCGGGGGGGGGGGGCTTCGGAATGCTTTCCACGCGGCGAGCATCTCCGCCGGGTGCTGGTCGTACTTCCTGGTTCTCAGGAAAAGATATTTCATTTCGTAAACGGGTTCTCGGAACACACCGCCCGGGAGTTGAGAAATTCCAGGCGCGGTCTGATCGAGCCACCAGGTGACGTCTCTTCTCGCCCCACGGTCCTCCACAGGTACCACTAACTTTCTGATCCCCAGGGACCCACCCACGTCTTCATCCTGGAGCAATTGCTGCCCACGCAACCTACTTCCTCTCTACCTTTTCTCACTTGGGCTGAAGATAGGCGATTTTCCTTCCGAACCGTCCCTCCACAACCCTGGGGCAGAGGGGCCGAGGCCGGGACACGGACCTCGGACACCTCGCGGAGAAGGTGGCGCGCACGGCCGGAATCCCTTACCTGCCCAGGCGCAGGGAGCGGGGGGCGGGCGGGGCGCCGCGGGGCTGAGCCAGCGGTCGAGGAACCCGGGCCCTAGGGACGGCTGAGGCAGGCTCAACCCGTCAGGCCCCGCCCAGGCCCGCCCCGTCCCCACCCCCGCCCCGCCCTCTTCCTCTTTGTGCCTCTAGGCGGCTCCACACCGTGAGAAATTCCGGGCCTCTTTTAAGGCTCTTCTTTAAGTGGGAGCCTGGCCCTTTAAATAGTCCGTGTCGGAGGCCATTTTAAGGCTTCCGGTCATGCGCACAGCGTAGTTCAGAGGAATGCCTTCACCTGGACGTGAGGTAGGCCGGGTTGAGTTTCTTGCGCCAAGTGGGGCTTGTGTATGGGTCGATGACAAGATAGGCATTGGGACCCTGCCCCTTTGTCCCCAAGAGGAGGGCGACCTGAGCTAGTATCGCGCCTTGGGGTAGGCGGGGCTGGGGGAGGAGAAGAAGCCGGTGGAGCTGCTGGCTGTATCCGGGGTACTTTTCAATGCGCCTGAAGGCTACGCAGCAGGGGACGTTAGTCCTGCTGGTTGGTGGCAGAAGTAGGAAGTAGGAGTGAGTTAGGCGGAGCAACGGCAGTGGAAGGAACTGGAGGCGCTACTGGCCTTTTTTTTAACACCCTCCCAGACTCTGCCCTTAGCCAGCACTTCCCCAGCTTCGGGTCAGCCAGACTACCCCCTTTCTGCCCCGCAAGCTCTTCAACGCATCTGTTGCCTGGGAACACTGCACGTGTGTGCTTAACTCCACGTGGGTTCCTTGGCGGCCTTTCAGCACGGTTCCACTCTTACTAGATGCTTGGTTGTAATAATTCCCTCATCATTGTATTCTCCTCAGGTTGTTCTACCTATGCCACTAGCTTAGAATGTCTTCATATCTTCTTCCTTTTACTGGGTAAAGAGTAGGTCATTTTTCTTTCCAAGACCAATCCAGCAGCTGAGCTTTTGATCACGTCTCATTGCTTTCCAACTCTTCAAACTCTTCATCAGATTCATCCTGTGCAGTGCTACCAGTCATCTTACTAAAACATCTTTTTGGATTGTGTCATTTTCCTATTCAAACACCTCCAGTGGCCATCCATTGACCACTCAGTGGATTCTAAGTCCCTGACAAGGTGTTCAATATCTTACCTTGTTCGGCACTAATCCAGCTGTATTTTCCAGAACTGTACTAGAAAACACTTTCTCCTACTGCTCTGTATCTGGACTCTTCAGTTTTCTCTAACACATTGCATATGTTGTTTGTGCATCACTTATGATAGGTCTTTGACTCATTTCTGCCTCCTGAACTGTTTTGAAGACTTGGCCACTTCTTGCGTATGCCTTTACTGATTATTCTAGACAAAAGTGATTTTTTCTTTCTTCCTTTTCACTCTTACAGCTCTTTATTTGTACTAGCTGTTTCGTTTATTCAACAGTCAGTATTGATTATGTGCCTACTATGTGCTTGACACTGTTCTAATTGTGAGATAATCAGTGAATAAGGCTGACAAGGTTCTTGTTCTCATGGAGCAAACATTCTAGTTGGGGGAGGTATACAATAAATAGTGAAGAAAATTATTAGACAGAAATGCTATGCAGAAAATTAAATAGGATTTTGTGAAAAATAGTGGCTTGCTGGTTCCTCTGGATTATTGGTCAAGGAAGACCTCTTTGAGGATGTTATTGAGGAAGTACTGATTTAATCAACAGGAACAGTTGGCACAAAGGAACTGAAGAAGACCAGTGAAGCTGGAGTGTAGTGGATAATGGGAAAAGGGTACAAGATAAATTTGGAGAATAGACAGAGTCCAGGATCTTAGAAGTCTTCGGAAGCCAGGGTAAGTAATTTGGATTTTATTATAAATGTGATTAGAGGGTTTAAAAAGGGGTTGTGATATGATTTAATTTACCTTTTAAATCATCATTCTGGCTACTCTGTGGAGAGCAGACTATAGTGGACTAGTAATAGAAGCAGAGATTAGAGACCTTCACAGTGTATAAGAATTTCTGGAATGGAAGTCCTAAAGTAGAGGTGACAAAAGGACAGCAGGAATAATCAGAGAGCCGGATGCTTAAAGGTGATGCAACTTTTGGTGATGAGAAAGTCAAAGCTATGACCGAGATGAAGTGGAAGTGGTGTGAGGTTGAGATTGAGGAACTGAGGGACTGCGATGTTAAATGGATGATCCATATGGATGGTCATGGAGGTCATGCTGGATAGTAGATTTTAAGCCTGGTATTAAAGTCATCAGTGAATGAAGAAGAATTGTCATGGGACCAGAGAGAGTATGGCAGCAAATAGTATAGCCTGATGGCATGAACTTCAAAGGAAATGGGATTTGGGGAGGTAGAGGAGGAAGAAATGGTTTGGAAGTAGCAGTGGCAAACATAGAAAATATTTACAACCTCCAGATACCCATGAAAGGTATGAAAGGAAAAATAGCCTTCACATGAGAGGGCTACAGAAGAAGCAGCTTGGGGAAAATAGCCAGGTTTCATTAGGGCAAGAAACTGGGGAGACTGTGCAGGAAATAAAGGAATGAGGGAAAATAAATATATCCTATATATTCCCTAGGAATTTAGGATATAGAGAATTTGCTGTGATTTCTACATGACATATTAGAAAGGATGGTGTGGAGGTGGTTTTCTAAATTGGTTCAGATTAGTAGAATACACTGTAGAAATGGGGTGAAGGTCCAGATGATGAATTTCCTGGAGAGTGTGGTTAACACAAAGAACGGAGTAGTACTGGTCCCCTGAGCATTTTATTTTTCCTGAATCTCCCATCTGGTAGCCATGGGTTGTGTGAAGAATGAGTGAAGTTGGCTTCAAGAAGGTTTGTAAAGGTTTTTTTCTCTCTAATGCCAGAGAGAGATGGTTGGAATTTTTCTCTGGGTCAGCCGCAAAAGTTTGTATCTGTAAAAGTTTGTATCTGGCTTTCAAGAAGGTTTAAGGTCTAGGGTTAATTTAAGCCTACCTAGAAACCTAATCACATTGCAAGTTGGTTTTAGAACTTCATTTATCTATCAATTTGGACTATTTCTTCCTGTCTTCTCCTCATCCCTTCTTCCATCCCTATCTCTTCATATATAAATATCTAGCTACAGATTCTCTGGAATTAGCTGGAAATTTTAGTTTTCAGGGATGGAGTTCAGACAAATCATTGTAAACAGGCGTATGTTCTAGTCTCTTCTTTGTAAGACTACAGATGGTATTTTAAAAGTGAACTTGAAACTTAACCCATTTTAATCCTGGAATTTTAATAGATGGAAGCCTGGAGTGGGTGAAGAGTCAAGGTGCAAATCACCAGATATCTCGGTATAAGAGAGTCAAAATACACATGATATATAGAAATAAATTAGATTAGTAATGTCTTTTAAGGGGACTCAGGATTGGAAGGGAGAAGGAGAAGGAGAATTAAATAAATCTTTCAAACCTATTTCTTTTTTTGTTATCCAGAATTTTTCTTTCTGGTAATTGACCACCTCTTTGTTTCTTTTATAGGCATTGTTATTTGAGAATGGAAGAGGATACAGATTTTAGAATCAGGTTTAGTTCTCTGTGTTTCATTACAGATCACGTTGGATTTCATGGCACCATAAAAAGCTCACCAAGTGACTTTGTTGTTATTGAGATTGATGAACAGGGACAGTTAGTTAATAAAGCCAGTGATGAACCTATTCACAAGGTTAATAAAATACTACCTGGGCCAAATAATTTGGCCAAAAAAACAAACCTAGATCCTCAAAATTTATCCTTTGAAGAGAGAAGCAATCAAGAAGTCAATACTTTGGCTGGGTGCTCTGGTGATGACCAGAATTATGAGCCTGGTTCAGAAAAGGAAGATACTATCGAAGATGGAACTTCCAAAGGTGAAGAAGAAAACATTGATGTGTTAGGATCCTTGTTAGATGAAAAAACTAATGAATTACTGAATCGGTTTGCCTGTGATGTAAAAGAGAAGTGGAATTCTAAAACTGAACTAATTGGACCATCTTCTGAATTCTCATTAGGCAGAATCCTTGACAAAAACCAGAGGGCTATTTTGCATAGTGCTATTAGGCAGAAATTTCCTTTTTTAATAACTGTAGGAAAAAACAGTGAAATTGTTGTAAAACCAAATCTTGAGTATAAAGAACTCTGTCACTTGGTATCTGAAGAAGAAGCATTTGACTTTTTTAAATATTTGGATGCAAAGAAAGAAAATTCCAAATTTACCTTTAAACCTGATATAAACAAAGATCACCGAAAGGCTGTCCACCATTTTATCAACAAAAAGTTTGGAAATCTTGTGGAAACCAAATCTTTTCCTGAACCGAATTATAGTGCTGATAATCCAAAGGTAATGATAACAGTAAGATTTCGGGAAAAGGCACACAAGCCCAGGAAAAGATCTCTTCATGGATGCCAGGAAAGAAGAGTTATATACACAGGTAATTTAATACATCGTTATTATTTTCTTAGATAAATTAGTTAAAGTTGCGTGAAAGCTGAATAATTTCAAATGAATTAAATAGCCTTGTCCAGAGAGATATTGGAAACAATATATGGGTCCTGTTTTTTAATGGAAGGGAAAGTCTTTCAAAATACACTGGTTGTAAAAATTAACCTTATTGGGGCTTCCCTGGTGGCCCAGTGGTTGAGAGTCAGCCTGCTGACGCAGGGGACACAGGTTCGTGCCCCGGTCTGGGAAGATCCCACATGCCGCGGAGCGGCTAGGCCCGTGAGCCATGGCCGCTGAGCCTGCGCATCCGGAGCCTGTGCTCCGCAACGGGAGAGGCCACAACAGTGAGAGGCCCGTGTACTGCAAAAAAAAAAAACTAACCTTATTGATGAAAGTATCTTTAACACAGATACTTATAGTTAACGTAGTCACAAATGTATAAAGTTGAAGCAGTTACTTTGCATTGAAGTAAGTGTTGTGGGGATGAATCTTGATTTCATATTTTGAGAGTTATCTTAATTAAAATTAAGTATTTGGAGAGAAGTAGAATATGTTTGCTGTGCTTGGGGAAGTGAAGAGAATACCTTGTAATCTAAAACAGCTGGACTTAACTGCCCAAGGTACGGAACCTGCAAACTTACTTCCTTTGGCTGTCAGTCTTTTAGAGAAGAGATTCTCAGATTTTAGCATGCATTATAATCACCAAAAGGGCTTGTTGAGAGAGATCTCTGAGCCCTATTCTCAGATTTTCTGATTTAGAATGTTTGGGGTAGGTCTTTCACAGATTCCCAGGTGATCCTTTTTCTGCTGGTCTGGGGACCACATTTTGAGAATCACTGTCTTAGGGAATATATTCATTTTCTAGGATGGAGTGGAACTGATAAAATCTCACTCTGCAAGTTTGGCTGACCAGGTTTAATTGGCCTGTATCCTACGTGAAGGATGGCAAGTGTTTCAGATGGTCCTGTTTTATAAGTAAACAGCACAGCATTTAAAATATAAACAGCAACTCAGATTTGCACAAATGTGTGTATCTGGCACAGAAACAATGTACTATGTAGGGAACTCTGTGATGTAAGTGAAAAGAGTTTGGACCTTGGAGCTATGTGGGTTTTATTTTACGTTATGACTTTAGTTCATAAAAAGATCTATGAACTTTTTAATATCTTTGGGACTTAGTTTCCATAAATGTAAAACTGGAAAGAATAATACCATGGGCAAGTTACTTAACAATTCATAACTTTTGGTTGTACTTTAAAAATGGGGTAGTAGTAAAGCCTAATTCACAATGATACTCTAAGGATTAGATGAAATAATGAATGCAAATGTTTAGTATGTAATCGTTTTTCAAATGTTGGTGTCTTCTGTCTTGGAAATTTGTCCAGTTGTATGACTTACCTTTTCATGAAAAAGCTGCTAGTATAGGAGTTGACACGTGAGGCATGCAATAAATGTTAACAGATAAATCTGTTTTGAAGGAAAAACAAAACTAGTTTTACACGTGGGGAGAGAATTGCTGATCAGTGTTTTAAGCAGGTGTAGATTTTGTACGACTTGAAATTCTAACAGTATTTGAATTAATGAACCAAAAAATTGTGGAAACTTTTATATATTAGTTTAAATTAGTTTTACCAAAACTATGAATAATTGGAGAGACATGTTCAAGAGAGGAATTGATGGTTCACCAGAAGATAGTATGAAGATACTGGGATACCTATAAGTACAAGAACAAAGAAAAAGACAAAGATAAACTTTGCTTATCCCAGATATTGCTTAGGCCAGCCTTTTGTAAGAACAAACATAGTTCATATAAAAAAATTCCTTAATAAGTAGACCTACCTAAAAAATAGAACACTTAAAAAAACCTTTTATTTTTATTTTTAATTGTTATAAAATATACATAACATAAACTTTACCATTTTAACCATATTTAAGTGTACAGTTTAATGGCATTAAGTACATTCACGTTGTTGTACAACTATCACTGCCATCCATCTCCAGACTCTTTTCATCTCCTCAGACTGAAACTGTATGTCTGTTAGACAATAACTCTCTATTCCCTTCTCCCCTAGCCTCTCCCCTAGGTATCTCATATAAGTGGAATCATACAACTTTTGTTCTTTTGTGATTGGCTTATTTCACCTAGCTTATGGTTTATAAGGTTTACGTGTGTGTGTGTTAGAATTTCTTTACTGTGTTAGAATTTCTTTACTTTTTAAGGCTGAATAATATTCTGTTGTATGTATACATACATCTTGTTATTTTGTTTATCCATTCATCTGCCAGTGGACACAGTTGCTTCCATCTTTTGGCTATCGTGAATAATGCGGCTATGAACATGGCTATATTGGTTTAAGTTCCTGTTTTCAGTTCTTTTGGGTATATACCCAAAAATGGAATTGCTGGATAATAAGGTAATTCTATGTTTAATTTTTTGAGGTAGTGGTATACTGTTTTCTTAGACACTTTTTTGAAGAAGGAATTGTATGAAAAATTTAAGCGTCCAATGACATTTTCATTTTAGGTATTGCATTTATAAGCTCTAGAAGTTTTATTTGGTTCTTTCTTAGGTCCTCAATTTCTTGTTATGTTCATGTTTTCCTATAATCTTTGAGCCTTTTTTTTTTAAATTTTTTAAATTTATTTTTGTCTGCGTTGAGTCTTTGTTGCTGCGCACGGGCTTTCTCTAGTTGCTGCGAGCGGGGGCTACTCTTCCTTGCAGTGGGTGGGCTTCTTATTGCGGTGGCTTCTCTTGTTGTGGAGCATGGGCTCTAGGCACATGGGCTTCAGTAGTTGTGGCACGTGGGCTCAGTAGTTGTGGCTCACGGGCTCTAGAGCGCAGTTCGAGCCTATTTTTAATGGGTCTTTAAAAATATTTGTCTGCTAATTTCATATCTGTTGTTTCTGGATCTGTTTCTATTGACTGACTTTTATTTGGCTCATGGGTCATATTTTCCTGTTTCTTTGCATGTCCAGTACTAGTTTTTGGAGGTCAAACATTGTGAGTGTTATCTTGTTGAGTGTCTGGATTTTGTTGTCTTGTTTTAGAGAGTGTTGAACATGCTCTAGCAGGTAGGAAGTAGTTTGCAGATCCATCTGAGGCTTCATCTTGAATTTTATTAATGGAGGTCCAGAGTAGGCTTTACGCTAGTGCTGTCATACAGCTCTACTATGTATTTAAGGAGCCTATCCATACTGGACCTGATAGAGAGGAAAACTACTAGAATTTGAGCTGATGTTTTAATGGGATGAGTCTTTGGGGCATTGGGAAAGAACGAGTATATTTTGAATGGGGGTGGGACATAAAGTATTAGAGCCAGAAGGTAGATTCTCAGTATCTGAGAAGACTCTCAGTGGCTGGTGTGACGAATGGAACATGACAGAAGTGATGGTGTGTGATGTCTAAGGCTAGGTCATAAAAGGTATTGCCCTTTTTGCGCACAGTTCTTGGATGGCTCACTTTGGGGTAAGCTAGCTACCAGACTTTAGGGCTATTAAAGCAGCTCTTTGGAGAGGAACTGAGGCCTTCCGCCAATAGCCAGTACCAACTTGCCAGCCATGTGTGTGAGTGAACCCCTTGGAAATGGATCCTCCAACTCCTGTCAGGAGTTTTGAGTAACTGCAGCCCTAGCCACATTGTGCTGCAACCTCCTGAGAGAGCCTGAGCTAGAACCCACCAAACCACGGTGCTCTTGAATTCCTGCTCCAGAGAAGTTCTGAGAGATAAGTGAACATTGTAAGCCAGTAGGGTTTGGGGCAACTTGTTACACAACACTAGATAAATGATATGTAACATTTAATTCTAGGCATGCAGATTACTAATCAGCAAGGAACTCAAGGGGTCACCTATGCAGATTTCTGGAACACGTTCTCTTACTCTGCACTATGAATTCCAGCCTACTGGGCCTTCTTGAACTCCAGCCTCAGCAAGACCACTGTGCTCTACTTGGATTCCTCCTCCCTGGCCCAGAAAGTACCCCTAGTTAGAAAACCATGTGTTTTTTTTTTTTTTTTTTGCGGTACGCGGCCTCTCACTGTTGTGGCCTCTCCCGTTGCGGAGCACAGGCTCCGGACGCGCAGGCTCAGCAGCCATGGCTCACGGGCCCAGCCGCTCCGCGGCATGTGGGATCCTCCCAGACCGGGGCACTAACCCGTGTCCCCTGCATCGGCGGGTGGACTCTCAACCACTGCGCCACCAGGGAAGCCCAAAACCATGGTATTTTAAGACTCACCTCGTTTGTTTTGCTTTTCCTTTTGGATCACAGTTCTGTGATGCCTTTAGTCCAGGGTCCAAAGACAGGTGTTTCATATATTTTGTCTAGTTTTCTGTTTGTTTACAGTGGGAGTTCAAGGTTGGTACCAATTATTCCAACATGGTGCTAGAAGTGGAAGTCTCTAAAATTGAATTTTAAAATTTAGCATAGTTGATTTTCTTTTCCAATACTTCATTTATTCCAAGTAATTAAGAAAATGTTATAAATCTTATAAATTCAACATAAATTTGGTGATGTTTACATTTTCTTATATGTGCCAATATTATTTACTAACTTAATGAGATTTCAGTGTAAGAAAGACAAGTTTAAATCAATTAGACATTTTTAATTGGAATTACTTGAGTTTCATTACCTTAAACATTCCAAGTGCATAAGACATTCATTAACACAAATACTAAAAACCGTGAATTTGATCGTCTTAAATATTTCTATTCTAAATTCTGTATCTTCATGGATAAAATATACCTATGCACTAAGGCTAATCAGCAACAAACTGATATAATCTCAAACAATTTGGAGGCTCCTTCTTAGATGGCTGAGCTTGCCTAATGACCTGTGAGTGACATGCCTAGATTGTCAGGGACAGATTTGACACATTGAACTCTAGTTATCAAACACATGTACTTTAAAACTTTAAGTGTTGCTCTCCTAGCCTTCTTACTTTATATAATACACTTTCTTGGTCTGTTTTTCACAGTTTGTACCTCCTAGCCAGGCTGACGCAACACTTTTAAGATATTTTAGTGGTGTCTAATTCCGTAGATTTGGTATATTTGAAAGACTACTATATTTTTTCACATTATTACTAATTGATTCTCAAATGTTTCGTTCCAGGACTAGTATAGCTCTTATAAATTACTGTGAACCCCAAACAGCTTTTGTTTATGTGTTAATTGTATTTAACCTATTAGCAATTTAAAATGAATTTTAAAAGATATGAATTTATTTAAAATAATCTATTTTATTCATCGATGAAGGTGGTCAAAAGGTACAAACTCCCAGTGATAAATAAGTCCTGGGATATAATGTACAGCATTGTGACTACAGTTAATAATACTGTGTTATATATTTGAAAGTTGCTAAAGGAGTAGATCTTACCAGTTCTTATCACAAGGAAAAAAATTTGTAGTGATCATTTCACAATATGTACAAATATTGAAGCATTATTGCTGATTTTAAAAACTTTTTCATAAATGTATGTTTTTCTTCATATTTTTGAGACTTGCTATTTTCATGTTTTTTGAGGTTATTTATATAGAGATCTAAAGAACATACAGATCTTTCCCTTTCTTTTAAACAGTGTGATTTCTAAAGTGTAGATATTACAAGCTTTTGTTTAGCTATTTCATATGTTCAGAGATAGATAGATAGGTAAATTTCACATCCTTCTACTTCCTGAGTCACATGTACGTTAAATGTTCATTTTTCTTAGAGCACTCCTCAGAGAGACCCGTGTAGCTGCAGATGACAGTTACAAGAGGTGAACAAAATAGAAATTATTCTGCAGAAAACTTTGAATTTCCTTTTCATGATTTGAGGGAAAAGGGCAGTACTTTGAAGCATCTTATATGTATATGGTGAACTGAGGATTGAGGTATTTTGTTACTGTCAATGTTGGCAGGTTATATAGGCCAACAAGTTGGGGGGCTGTTTTGGTGGCCGTTACTGCACTTGTTCCTCCTTCCTCTTCTGCACCCTCACTCCTACTCTCTCATCTAGTAGACATTTGAAGCAGCTAGCATGAAGCAAGTATGGTTTTATTTCCTGGTTTGCTGGCCTGGAACTCCCAGTCCGTGGGGTGCACAACTTAAAGAGATAAATTATAACATGGTGTTCAGTGTTACAATATAGATAATGACAGCTAGTGGAGACATGCAGATTTAAGTAATTAACTTCCGGTAAAGTTCATTTATTCATCCATTCAATAAATACTTGAATACTTACTATGTGTTAGGCTGAAGATATAATGGTCAATAAGATAGGGCTTCCCTGGTGGCGCAGTGGTTGAGAGTTCGCCTGCCGATGCAGGGGACACGGGTGCGTGCCCCGGTCCGGGAGGATCCCACATGCCATGGAGCGGCTGTGCCCGTGAGCCATGGCCACTGAACCTGCGCATCCGGAGCCTGTGCTCCGCAACGGGAGAGGCCAAGGCAGTGAGAGGCCCGCTTACTGCAAAAACAAAAACAAGACAAACGTGATTGCTGCTGTGGCCATTGGGTCTTGAAGCATGAATAGAAGTATGGCAAATAGTAAATGGAGGGAGCACATGAAGGCTCTAGTCCATCCAAGGATTGTGAGGAGTTCTCTGTGTTAGGATTATAGGTTATATGAATGGGAGTGAGACATGCGGAGACTGGAAGGGTAGATTAGGGCTAATGTGACTGGGGCCAGTATGAGCGTCAGATCAGGGAATTTGGATTTTTTTTTTTTTTCTGTAAGCCTTTAATGAGCCCACTAGAATTTTAAAAATGAGCGCTGAAATCCATGAGGTTTTGTATTTTACTGGTTGTATTTTGATTAAAAAGTACTCATTATTTAAATTAGTGATTTGATTCATTATAATGATCTGTCAGTCTGCTAAGAATGTAATTGATGTATGTTAGCTGCTTTTTTTGTAATAGGGGATTGTTTTTGTTTCAGCCTTTACCCTACGAAAAGAAAATCTGGAAATGTTTGAAGCAGTTGGTTTTTTAGCTATCAAACTTGGAGTGATTCCTTCGGATTTTAGTTATGCAGGACTTAAAGACAAGAAAGCCATCACTTATCAAGCAATGGTTGTTAGAAAAGTGACACCAGAGAGGTAATAAGATGTTACTTTAAAGGACAGACTTTATTTTCTTATTGCATCAAAAACTCAGAATAATACTGGGAGCATATTAATCTCACTATCAATAGTAATTGATTACAGGCTTACTCAGCACATATTCTGCATTAATAGTATAATTAGCTTCTAAATAGAGTTTTGTTGTTGAACAAAACTCTATTTAGAACTCTAAACTCTATTTAGAAACAAAACTCTATTGAACAACAAAACAAAACTCTATTTAGAAGATAATACATGTTTATTTAGAAGATAGTACATGCATTATTTAGAAGATAATACGTGTATTTAGAAGATAGTACATGTATTATTTAGAAGATAATACGTGTATTTAGAAGAAATACATGTTTATTATAGAAGATTTAGAAAATAGAATAAAAAAGAAATTAAATGTCACTAAAAGTTCTCTTACTCAGAAATAACCACAATTAACACTTTGATCCATTTCCTTCCAGTCTTTTTTCAAATACTGTGCTACATACAGATGCTACAAAGCCATTTTTTACATATGTGAAAATCGCACTGTGTGTGTAATTTATATTTTACTTATAAAAATAATTAGTATTCTTAATGAAAATTTATGTCATGAAATATTTCAGAGTCATGTTCATTATACAGACTAATTTATTTAACATTCTTCTGTTTTGGGACATAGAAATTTATTCCAGTTTTTCACTGTAAATACTACTGTGATTAATATGATTGTACTTAAATCTGTGCCTTGTGGATACTTTCCTCAAGATAAAGTTCAGAAAGTTGAATCATTGAACCATAATTCTGCCTAACTTGATGTAATATTGATATATTAATCTTTAGTCATCAGATGTTTAAGTATTCACTACTTGCAGGTAGATGTTTCAAAGTTCTTATATGTGGGACAAAAAAAAATTGTTTGTGATTTTGTCTTTGTGGTCAAGAAGTTCAATATAGTAAGAGAGAATGACTTTAGATGTTAAAAGGTATTTAGATGTTAAAAATTAGTTTTTAACCATCAAAGACAAAACAAGTTATTAGTTTCTAGGAGGAGCAGGTACTTTGATTTGGCTTATGGGTAGGGGATTTTAATTACCCATCAACTAACAGTAAGATTTTAGCAGATGCAGAAAATCTGAAGATAGTTTAGAGGGGCAGTAAGCTAAAAAGTCTGCCTAATAAAGCAGATAGTTCCTGTAAGGACTACAGAAAATATGATGTAAAGAAGAATTTACATCAGTTCTTATAGGATCTTAAAAGTTAGGCTAAGACAATTGGAATCTATTATTTAGATGTTGGTGAAAAATTGAAAATTTGAATAAGGAAGTGTTCAGAGCAGAATTTTAGGAAAATCCTCTGGCACTAGTGGTTTTTTGGTAACATTGGAGAAAGAGAGACTGAGGAGGAAAGGAGCAAAGTCTAAGGACAGGAAGAGCAGAGAACAGTTAAGAGGTTCTATCCCTTGAACTAAGAAGTCAGAAGGCTACATAGAGTAGTAGCATTAGGTATATGTGTTCCAGTTCTTAAAATAACTCTTAATATATTCCTATGATAAAGGGTTTTTAGTGTACATTTGTTAAAATAAATGAAAGATGTGTTTTTGAAATAGTTCCCCCAATTTTTGTTTTAGTATTCTGATATAAGTGGTTGTCTGCCAACTGTCATTTAAACTTTATTTAAACTAATTTTTTGACATTTTTAACATAATTTTTTAATGTTTAAGCATTTAAACTAATTTTTTAAATGTAAGATTTAACTGAGTCTATATGATTTATCATTTATAGGTTGAAAAATATTGAAAAAGAAATTGAAAAGAAAAGAATGAATGTGTTTAATATTCGGTCTGTAGATGATTCCCTTAGACTCGGTCAGCTCAAAGGAAATCACTTTGATATTGTCATCAGAAATTTAAAAAATCAAATAAATGATTCTGCAAACCTGAGAGAGAGAATTTTGGAGGCAGTAGAAAATGTTAAGGTAAGAAAACTGCACTTTTTAAAAAATTAATTTATTTTTGGCTTAGTTGGGTCTTAGTTGCTGTACGCGGGATCTTTCATTGCGGCATGTGGGCTTCTCTCAAGTTGTGGCGCGTGAGCTCTAGAGTGCGCAGGCTCTCTAGTTGTGGTGAGCGGGCTTAGTTTCCCCACAGCAGGTGGGACCTTAGTTCCCCAACCAGGGATCAAACCCGTGTCCCGTGCATTGGAAGGCGGATTCTTAACCACTGGACTACCAAGGATGTCCCCAAACTGCACTTTAAAATAGAGTTTTATAGGAAAATCTTTATAGTCCCTTCCTTTACATTGAGATAAGAAGGGAAATTTTTCTTTTTCTTTTGTACCTTTTCTTTTTATTGCATGTATAATTATTTTTTAAAATGATAATTAGGGCCATTTGACTTATTTTTTTATTTTTCTTCTTAGTACATATTTTTGTATTGAAAAAACACAACTTTAGTGTAATAAAAAAAAATTGTATAGTGTTCCTCAGTGTGGGGGTAAAAACTATCTGTATAAAAAGACAGATTGTTTTGTTATGTTTTGTTTTTAGTATCTGTCATATAGAGTAGTATTTCAGGCAAAGAGATTAATTTTGGGGGGAACTTTGTCTAGTAATTCTTTTCAGAAATCTTTGGCAAATAGTTTTTATATTACTTTTCAGAATCTTTTTTCTCTTCAGTCTAATTTTGAATTTTGTTTCAGTGTATACAAATGATAAATCATATACATATTGTCTTACAGTAAAAAAATTACTTACCGTAAGTTTTTAAATAACATTTGCCAGGCATCTAAATATGCGCATACAACCATAGCCTTCATTCTGATCATGTAGACTATGGGTTCAGCAAACTTTTTTCTGTAAAGGGCCAGATAATAAATATTTGTGGTTTTGTAGGCATATGGTCTCTGTTGCAGGTACTCTACTGCTGTTGTGTGGAAGCATCCATGGACAATATGTAAATGAATGAGCATGGCCATGTTCTAATAAAACCTTGTTTACAGAAACAGGTGTTGGGCCAGATTTGACTTGTGGGCCAGTTAATAGCTTGCTAACTCCTGATCTAGACCCATAATGCTCAACCTGGGGTGCTTTTAAAACATTTCAGCAGTCTGTCTCTTCTCCCAAACCAATTAAATAAGAACATTTGGGGGCTTCCCTGGTGGCGCAGTGGTTGAGAGTCTGCCTGCCAATGCAGGGGACACGGGTTCGTGCCCCGGTCCGGGAAGATCCCACATGCCGCGGAGTGGCTGGGCCCGTGAGCCATGGCCACTGAGCCTGTGCATCCAGAGCCTGTGCTCCGCAACGGGAGAGGCCACAACTGTGAGAGGCCCACGTACTGCAAAAAAAAAAAAAAAAAAATACATTTGGGGATGCAGCTTAGGCATTAGCATTTAAAAAAAAAACTCCCTAAGTGATTCTTCTCTACAGCTAACACTGAGAAACACATGTGCATATTGCCACGTGCATATTGCCAATTACAAGATTCTTTTATTGAAATAAATACAACAAGAAAGACTTGATTACATATTCCGACACAATAATTGTATTTATTTATCTTAGTTTGGGGCTATAACAAAGAACCATAGACTGGGTGATTTTTAAACAAGAGAAAATTACTTCTTATAGTTCTGGAGGCTGGAAGCCTAAGATCAGGGTTCCTGCCTGGTCTTCTTATTGTATTCACACACTGCAGAAATAGAGTGGGCTAGTTCTACCACCATTTCTTATAAGGGCACTAATCCTATTCATGAGGGCTCTATCCTCATGACCTAATTACCTCCCCAAATCCCCACCTCCAAACACCATCAGATTGGAGGTTAGGATTTCAACATATGACTTTTGGTGGCTCACAGGCATGCGGTCCATAACAATATACTTTTTTTTTTTTTTTGTGGTAAGCGGGCCTCTCACTGTTGTGGCCTCTCCCGTTGCGGAGCACAGGCTCCGGACGCACAGGCCCAGCGGCCATGGCTCACGGGCCCAGCCGCTCCGCAGCATGCGGGATCCTCCCAGACCAGGGCACGAACCCGTGTCCCCTGCATCGGCAGGCGGACTCGCAACCACTGCGTCACCAGGGAAGCCCAACAATATACTTTTAATTAATTGATTTTTTTTTGTATTTATAGAATAAAGGGTTTGTGAATTACTATGGACCACAGAGATTTGGGATGGGAAGGAAAGTTCACACAGACCAAATTGGATTGGCTTTGCTGAAGAGTGAAATGGTATGGATTCTTTAAAAGTATGGACTTAGCTGCTTTGTCAGTTGTCCTTACTACATAAGCCTGCTCCTTGCTTTCTTAACCCAGCATATAAAGGCAGCTATACCACCACATACATATACCATACATTACATCATGTTTATTGAGCAGCCACTATATTCTTGGTATCACATTATAACAAAGCAAACTGTATGTGATGCCCCTTGTATTTAATACCTGCTTGAGACTAACAGGGACTTGACCAGCGCTCATCAAATTCTTAGTGAGCTGAATAGAGGATTTTGAGAAAGTTAAACCCTGATTCGAGAAATCTGGTATCAGATATTACACAAGATAGGAATTCACCCAATGGCGGAGACCAAGAGGAACAGCAAATTTGAAAAAGAAAATCTGGCTAGTTTCAAATGAAACTAAAAATGCATGTCACAAATAAGCCACATTTGCCCAATTATTATATTATATATTTTTAAAATGTATATTACATATATATAATTACATATTATATATACACATATATTTTCACACTGATTACAGTATACATAATAGAGAAAAACCACAAAACTATGAAAATTGTATATTTGAGCAAATGCAGTATTATTCATATAATAGTGTCATGCTTACTCATTTGTGTTCTGATATGTTTTCTTGAGTGGAAGAGAAAGGAACAGTAAAAGCACTTGTGAGAAGCATTGTGCATGTGAACATCATCTTACACATGGAAATAAGGTTGACAGCTGGTGATGTAGACCACATCTGCAAAACTGCAGTCAGTCTGGGCTTAACATTTCAGAGGGAGTTTAGCAAGTGGGATATAACTGATATGATAAAGGGTCTAGAAACTGTATTGATGAGAAATGATTAACTGAAAAGTGTTTCTTCAGTCTAGAAAACTCTGAAGAGGAAATTAACTTAAAGTATTGGAAATTTTGTCATATGGAAGAATTTAATAGTTAGGGGTCTGAAGAATGCATCATGTGTTCTGTTTGAGTTCTGCCAGTTGTCTAATATGTCACTATAGGCAGGTTAATTAATTTTCCCAGCCTCGGTTTTCTTATCTGTAAAATGGACATAATACGTATTTTACAAGATGTTCGTGAGAAGTAAATGAGATAACTTTTGTGAAAGCACCTAGCGTAGTGTCAGGCTCATAGTAAGATGAATGTTCAAAAATATGATTAGACTGTTAATTGTCTGGTTTTAACAGTGGTAGAAATTCAGGGGGCCAAGTTTTAGCCTAGTGTAAGAAAGACTTTTCTAAGAGTTGTCCAAAGAAATGGGCTTCCTCCTCCGCCACGCCCCACCCCAAGAACTGGAAATTCCTCTTGCTATCATTACATTTAAACAAAAGCTGGCTGGCTACCCCTTCAATGGCTACCTCTTTCAAACTTCATATTCCATGCTCCTAATTATTTGTAAACTTGCTAGACTATTGGTTATCAATTATTGCTGTGGAACAAATTACCCGAAAACTTAGTGTATTAAAACCACAAGCATTTATCATCTCACTATTTCTGAGGATCAGGAATCTGGGAGCAGCTTAGCTGGGCATTTTTGCATCAGGGTCTCTCACGCATTTGCAGTTATCTATCAGCCTGGGTGGTCTCTGAAAACTTGAGTGGGTACCAAGGATCTACATCCAAGATCACTCTCATGGTTGTTGGCAGGAACCTTGAGTTTCTTGACATAGTGGTACTCGTGGCATGGCTTCCCCCGGAGAGAGGAGTCCAAGAGCACAAAAGAGAGAGAGAGAGAGAGAGACCGCAACAGAGAGAGAGAGGAAGACCACAACAGAAACCTCATGGATAACCAACAAGGACCTACTGTATAGCACAGAGAACTCTGCTCAATATTATGGAGTAACCTAAATGGGGAAAGAATTTGAAAAAGAATAGATACATGTATATGTATAGCTGTATCATTTTGCTGTACACCTGAAACTGTCACAACATTGTTAGTCAACTGTACTCTGACATAAAATAAAAAGTTAAAAAAAAGTAGGGTCATATATCCCGTTGCGGAGCACAGGCTCTGGATGTGCAGGCTCAGCGGCCTATGGCTCACGGGCCCAGCCACTCCGCGGCATGTGGGATCTTCCCGGACTGGGGCATGAACCCGTGTCCCCTGCATCGGCAGGCGGACTCTCAACCACTGCGCCACCAGGGAAGCCCGGTCATATATCTCTTGACACGCTCTCTTTGCTAAAGGAAATAGAATATTCCTTCAGAGAAATGAAATGAGAAAAAAATTGCAGTTTGGTAAAATGGAGGGGAGTAATTCCTTTTCAGAGGATACAGTTTTTAGCCTCATTAAAGTTCTTTAAAAATAGAGCATTTATTCCTTTCTTCATTCATTCATACTCAATAAATATTCATTGAATAAAAAAAGAAAAAAGAAACTTCAGTGTCTTTCATAGCCTAACCTTGGGAGGGACAGACCTTCACTACTTCCGTATTCCACGGTTATGCAGGCCAACCCTGATGAGTGTGGGAGAGGACTGCCCAGGCGTGAGCACCAAGTGCTTGAGACCATTGGGGCTGTTTTAGAGGCTGGCTCCCACAGCTAGAAAGGCAGATTTTTTTTTTCCTTTTGCTTGAATTACGCCCTCCCCAACCTTTACATTCCTTATGTCTCAGTTTAAATTCTCATCCCATTACCCAAGAATTAGTGAATTCCCCTTATCTTGTGACTGCACAGCCTCCTAGACTTCCCATCTCAGGTTTGATTACATTTTATAATTATTGCTTATTTAATCTTTTCCAGTAAACAGAGACCACAAGTCTCTTGCTCAACACTCTACCCCTGGTGTCTCCACAGTGCCTAGCACATGGCAGATGCTTAATAGTATTTGTTTGAATGAATGAATAATGTTAACAGAAGAATGAGTGGGAGATTAGGTTGCTTGACCTATTTTAAGATCCTTTCTGGGCTTCCCTGGTGGCGCAGTGGTTGAGAGTCCGCCTGCTGATGCAGGGGACACGGGTTCGTGCCCCGGTCCGGGAAGATCCCACATGCTGTGGAGCGGCTAGGCCTGTGAGCCATGGCCGCTGAGCCTGCACGTCCGGAACCTGTGCTCCGCAACGGGAGAGGCCACAACAGTGAGAGGCCCGCATACCTCAAAAAAAAAAAAAAAAAAAAAAAAAAAAAGATCCTTTCCTACTCTAAGGCACATACTTAGAAATAAGTTGTGCTGGAGACAGTGATAAAATATAGGAACTAGTAGATACCTTTTTTTTTTTTAAAGGAGCATCTTTTAATCTATTTAGGTTTTAAAAGAAAACATTAAAGTTGACAATTTTTAAAAATGACTTTGGCAATTATTTTTAAGACCACAGAATTCTGAGACTTGAGAACATAAATGAAATTAGTGGCTTGCCATTCCCCTATGCTTGTTCCTTCCCTTATTTTTGTTGTGTATTTTTGTTGGCTAAGTCTGAGTTTTATGTCATCACTTAATACTTCTGTTCATAGTTCGATGATAGAGGCAAAGAATGACAGAAGAACTGTGGAAGTGGTGGGGGAGCACTTTTCCAGTCCATAATATTTTAAACCTCTGTATCAGTTTGCTTTGTACAGGAGGTTAATTCTAAATTTAACATTGTTTAACTTTTGAACACTTAAAGACAAAATTGCCACGTAAAATATCATGTTAAATGCTTATTCTTGTTCCTTTGTTAAATGTCTGGCATTTGTTAGATGTCAGACAGTTTGTACCTTTTTAAAAAAAAGTAATTTTTCATTTTCATTTAACACATGTTTGCTTGTTTGGTTTTTAAAGGTGAAGGCTGTACAGTTATTTCTTACACCAGAAGAATTGGATGATCCTGTAAATAGAGCAAAGAAATATTTTCTTCAAACTGGTACTTAAAAAGTTTCTTTACCCCATACATAACCATGCAGATACATAATATAAGTGTTATGTCAGCAGGAGAGCATTCATTACAACATAAATATGATAAGAAATAGACTGTAATATATTGTATATTTAAGCATTTTTATTACGTGCCCTAGGCACTCCATTTTTGGCCAGATCTCTGGGATTTTTGTCTGTTCTAATTCTTGCTTGGGGGTAGGGGTGAGGGAAAAGATGCTTTCTGAGTTTTTCTTGGCCTAAATCCTCGAAGGATTTAGGTATTGATGGAAGTATAATTCACTACAATCAGAGGAGACTGAAAAAATAAACTAAATAAAAGTACATTTGTTATATCTGATACTTTGTGCATTGTTTTTGATCTAGTTGCCATTTAGCCCTGATTGCTGATTTTGCAAACTTTAGCCCAATATATGTAGAATGCTTAATGAGAAGCACTAAAAAAAAGTTGTTACGAGTGTGGGTTCTAGAGTCAATCTACGTGGGTTTAGCTCTCAACTTTAGTACTTCCCAGCTGTACAGTCTTGTGCAGTCATTTAGTTTCATTCTTTTAGTTTCTTCATCTGCAAACTGAAGCTAATAATGGTACCTAAAAGACTGTCATGAGATTTAAATAAGATAATAGATATAATGCTTTTAATATAGTGCCTGGCACGTTCTGAATACTGAATAAATATTACTTGTATCTAAACAATAACGGCAACCGTAGCATTTTAGAGTCATTCAAATATATGATCGACATATACGTGCATATTGAATTTCACTTACAATGAAATAAAGGACATCCGTTTTCAAATATCTCCATTCATTGTTTTAAATTATGTACATATTACCTATATGTCATGATTCATAGGAGAAAAATATTTTTATGCCACACCAGAATCTGTAAATAGTGTGAGCATTTCAAATTGTTGTAAGTAATCTAAGTAATACTAAGGAAAATTCAAAATTGCATCTATTGTAGGGTCCTGAGAAAATAATTTCCTTTTGGCAGTGATTCTTAAACTTTAGTGTGCTTAAGAAACCTGGTGCATTTATTAAAATGCTGAATCCAAGGCCCTCCCTGAATAAGCATCTTTGCCATGGAGTCCAGTAACCTAGTTTTAAAAAGCATCCTACTAGCAAGACCTAATAGTACACTTGAAGGATCCAGATGTCAACCCTTTCTTATTCAAAAAATTCTGTGTAAAACGTCTATAACAGCTCTTTAAAAATCTCTAAGCTCAGGGGTTTATGTAATGCTTTAAAAAAAAAAGCCCTCTAAATAACTACAAATTAGTTTATTTCCATCCTGAAGTTGGAATTACTAATGTTGTGCTCTTTTTAAAGCAGGGAAAGTGATTGAGCCATATGATTAATGATCTTTATTAAAACCAACAAACAAAACACCTCTTCAAGTGTAGCTCTGGTTTATAGTTGGTGCTGAGCATCATCTTCATATTCAGGTTCCCAGGGTAGCTCAGTTCATTTAGAGAGCGTGGCCTTTAAATAAAAGTGACTAACTGATCTTCGCTTTATTCAGAGGATGCTAAAGGCACACTTTCACTGATGCCTGAATTCAAAGTTCGGGAGAGAGCATTGTTGGAGTCCTTGCATCGCTTTGGCGTGACAGAGGAGGGCTGTATCCAGGCGTGGTTCTCTTTCCCCCATTCCATGCGCATATTCTATGTTCATGCATATAGCAGCAAAATCTGGAATGAGGCAGTATCTTACAGACTTGCAACCTATGGATCAAGAGTGGTGGAGGGTGATTTGGTCTGTTTGGATGAAGATATTGATGATGAGCATTTACCAAGTAGTAAAGTAAGTGTCATTTCATCAAGAGTAATTACCACACCAGAAATACTAATTTTCAGAAGCCCTTATTTTAGAAACAATTTAAAACTAAACATGCTCTTCTTTTTTTTTTTTAACTTATATTTGCTCATCTCCTGCTTCTACTCTGCTGTCAGCTGACGCTTAACATGCTATTGAATGGAAAAATAAAAATAGTGGTATGAAATGAAAGTTACAAAGATATTAAACCTTCCTTTAAAGAACACATTCTTTAGAATAAGATTTTTATAATAATGGTATATAGGGTATGTAATGTCATGTGCGTTTCTTTTATATAGGTGTGATTTTACAACTTGCTTTTTTCCCTCTTAACAGTATCTTAGAGGCATTTATATTAATGAAATATAATTTTGTATTGTAAAAATTGATCCTTCCATTTCCTCCCCATCCAACTAGTATTTTTATAGTATTTTAATCTCTGTGGGATTGAACTAAATAATGAAATTTAATTCCGTAAATCACGTAAGGAAATTTATTTTATAGTATTGTAATGCAAAAAGAGCAGACTATTCTCCATCATTAATTCAATCTCACAAGTATATTTTAAAATTTAATGAAGGGATTTGAGTAGTGCTTTTGTATATAACATCATAAAATCATTGACCTTTAGAGGACAAAAAGATTTTAGAGACCCTCTTTTCTAATTCCCATTTTATAGAAATGAAATTGAGACCCAGGCTGGAGAGGAGACAGATTAAGTGACATAGGTAGCACTTAATCTGTTGTCTGATTCCTAGCCCAGATTAGTCTCTACTAGAGAAATTGTGGAGTGTAGAAAAGGTGTCAGCATCTAGAGATAGGGCATGGCCCAGTTTTTCAAAAATGGAGAGAAATAGACTGAACTTTCCATAAAGGAAGCTTGTTCTAAATTAATGGCAGAGTTCTAGATGTATGAATTAAGGATTTTTTTGGTTTCAAGTGATGGAAACCCACCTCAGACTAACTTAAGGAAAACAGACAGGAGTTTCTTGGCCCTCATAACTAAAAGCGCATGATTGATTCAGGCATAGCTGTATCAAGGGGCTTAAGCAGTGTCCTGAATCATCCGTCTCGTTTGCTTTATCTTACAGCTCTGCTTTCCTCTCTGTTAGATCCATTCTCAGTTTCTTCTCCAGAAAAGAGGGCGTTTCTTTCCCAACAGTTTGAATCAAAGCCATGGAATTGAGCCTCAGTGGCTAGGAATGGCTTGGCTTGGGTCACATGTCCCCAGACCAGTTATTGTGGACTGGAGTATGTGATTGGCAAAACCTGTGTTCCAAGGGCTCCTTCCTGGAACCATCCCATCCAAACCACATTTAAGAACTGGGAGGAAAGCTCCCAGGAAAACGCAGGTGCACTACCAGAAAAGAGAGAGTAAAGGCTGAGTGATGAGTGAGCCAGAACAAAGATGTCTGCTTTACTATTTTATTAAATGAATGGCTTATGAATATTTAGATAAAGTGATCACTAAGAGCATAAATCATTAAGAATGGTCATTTAACTGAGACACAGACTCTGAAATTGTGTAAGAAAAGATCTAGCAGCATCGTAGGTTTTATTTTACCTCATATGAGTGGAAGAAGAGATATGTCAGTTGATTCCATTTTGATAAATAATGAAAAAAAGCACAAGTTTTTTAGCACCTTTCAGAAAACATGTCCGTTTAAATATTACCTAGGCAACACATTATTTAGTAGGTCAGCCATTTCTAATTCAGATTTTCAGAAATTAAAGGTTACTTTGACAAAATATAACAATAATCTCTGAAATGCATGTGTCTTATACGACTTCTTTGTTCCATGTAACATTTGCACGGATAGTTTTGTGATCAGGATTGAATCTGCTTTTCTTTCAGGAGATGTAGTAGAAAAGAGAATATTTTCTCCTTTACGTTTTGCAGAGTTTCCTTTTATTAGCAGCAAAAAGTGTCTATATTTTTAAGATCAATCATTTATACTTTATTAGTTAGCACTGAGAAAAGAAAAGGCAGGAACTGGAGTCTCAAGACGTAAAATATGTATAACTGAATCACTTTGCTGTACACCTGAAACTAACACAGCATTGTTAATCAACTCTGCTCCAATATAAAATAAAAAGTTAAAGAAAAAAACCAAAATAAAACCAAAAAAAGACATAAAATAAGAAAAGGAAAAAGACAAACTAATATTTCTAATAAATGGTATATAGAACATGTCATGTGCATCTACATTAAAAATTGTAGGAAACTGAGTCCCTTTTTGATAGAATTACTAGGACTACCTATATATCTTAATTTCAAGTGACTTGGCAGATTGTCGTATAGTTTTTTTGTGAACAAGATGGAGAAATGTGAGTTAGACCATGAGAATGGTGAATTCATCTTTGCAGAGCAGCCATACAGCAAAATCATGTTCGTTAATTTATTGATTGATATCAAGCTGGAGGGAGTTCTCTAAAGACAAAACATGGTACTCTGTACTTGACCATGTTTGTTCAGTATTTTCATAAATTACTTAAATTGCAGCATTGTAGGTATGCTTATGAATTTGTGAAAGACAAAAAGCTGGAAGTAATGATGCAAGAGAGATCATAGCCCCATGTATTTGGTCAGATCACATCTGGAGTGTTATGTCCATTTCTGAGTGCAGCAGTTAAAATGGGTTATTTACATGTAAACAAACAAATAAACCCAAAATGGAAAAACAAAAAAGGAGAGACATTATTGATAAGAGTAGGGAGAATTGGGAAAGCAAGCAGGTTTAGAGAAGATCTAGACATTGTATTATATGATGAATGCTTTAGGAAAATGAGGCTGTTGTAATCCTCATGGAATGATGACAGCTGCCTTTATACTTGAGCTTTCATGTGCCCGAGAAATCAGAATTATTCTCTGTCCTAGAGCAACATTTCTCAAACATAGCTTATCACTCACCTCTTTTTTTTTTGCCTCGTATGTGTGACACCTATTACTAGTCTATGAAACGCATTTTGAGAAGCACTACTTCTCATAGATTATTATGACATTTTTTAGGGACAGAGGTTGGGTGGTCTCACAGAGGCAGATTCTTGATTCAGCATAGTAAGAAAAAACAACTTTGCAGTTTAGAAAAAGATCGTTGGTAACTGAGGTGAATGTGTTGTTTCAGAGTGTTAGCTGCCCAACATTCTCCGTGTATTTCCATGGAGTTATCAGGGTTTAAAGCAGGAAGAATCATTCTAATTTTTAAGTAGTCTACTCCTCTGGAAAGAAATTGTGAAAAGGTCTTGTTTGGGTATGTGTACATTCAGCTAAGGAGTCAAATTGTACATAACAGAGTTAGGGAAAATTGAGGGAATTTGGAACATTTGAAAATCATCTGTATTTTCATCATGTTTTTAAAAAATAGGTTCATCTAGTAACTGAAGAAGAGGAATCAGCTAATACATATGCAATACATCAGGTAAACGTGCTTAAAAATTAGTATCATTTAGGGCTTCCCTGGTGGCGCAGTGGTTGAGAGTCCGCCTGCCGATGCAGGGGACACGGGTTCGTGCCCCGGTCCGGGAAGATCCCACATGCCGCGGAGCGGCTGGGCCCATGAGCCATGGCCACTGGGCCTGCGCGTCCGGAGCCTGTGCTCCGCAACGGGAGAGGCCACAACAGTGAGAGGCCCGTGTAACACAAAAAAAAAAAAAAAAAAAAAAAATTAGTATCATTTAGATCTAAATGTACACATTGTGCCCAAAAGACAATATATATTAACCAGTTCCCTTCCTTGCTCCTTTTTTACCACTTTTAATTCAGTTATAATTTATATAATAAAATTCACTCTTCTCAGTTTACAGTTCTGCAAGTTTTGATATACATATAAAGTCATATGACCACCACAAAAATCAAGATAAAGAACAGTTTCATGTCTCCCCCAAACTTCCTGTGCCCCTTTGTAGTCACCCCCCCACCCCTGCCCCAGCCCTGACTCAGCTCTTTTCTGTTCTATGGTTTTGCCTTTGAAAGAGTATCATAGAAATGGAATCATATAGTTCATGGCCTTTTGTGTCTGGCTTCTTTCAGTGAGCATAACGAATATGAAATTCAGTCACGTTGTGTGTATTTGAGTTTTTTACCTTGTTCCTTTTTCTGACTACCTTTTGGCTGTGTTGGGTCTTCCTTGCTGTGTGCGGCTTTTCTCTAGTTGTGGCGAGCGGGGTCTACTCTTCGTTGCGGTGCACGGGCTTCTCATTGCAGTGGCTTCTCATTGCGGAGCACAGGCTCAAGGCACGTGGGCTTCAGTAGTTGTGGCACGTGGCTCGGTAGTTGTGGTTTGTGGGCTCTAGAGCGCAGGCTCAGTAGTTGTGGCTCATGGGCTTAGTTGCTCCACGGCATGTGGGATCTTCCCGGACCGGGGCTCGAACCCATGTCCCCTGCATTGGCAGGCGGATTCTTAACCACTGTGCCACCAGAGAAGCCCCATGTTTTTAAATAAGTAAGAGAAATGTAAAATTATCAGCCAAAATACCAGTTACGTGATTGAGTAGTAAAGGTTATTCTTTGTGTTCCAGAAAGAATATGCATTTAGGATTGTATAACTGCACAAAGATGAAGTCTGTTGGCTAATTAAGTGTACCTCAACTTCTTGTTTCATCTCTTCTACATTAACAGCAGTTTGTCTAATAATATCCGACTTGAGTTGGTTGCCTTGGTAATTGAGTCTTTTTTTTTTTTAGATATACCACGTAAACACAATATTTATTTAGTTAGTTATTATCATTATTTATTTATTTTTGGCTGCACTGGGTCTTTGTCGCAGTGTGTGGGCTTCTCTAGTTGTGGCATGAGGGTTCCAGAGTGCGTGGGCTCTGTAGTTTGCGACACGAGGGCTCTCTTGTTGAGGCATGCAAGCTTGGTAGTTGTGGTGTGGGCTTAGTTGCTCTGCGGCATGTGGGATCTTAGTTCCCCGACCAGGAATCGAACCTGTGTCTCTTACATTGTAAGGCGGATTCTTAACCACTGGACCACCAGGGAAGTCCTTTAAGAGTCCTTCTTGATTTTAGTTGGCTCTTCTCTTTTCTGGGCAGCGTTAAAAAGAATCAAAGTAGTGTAATACTCAATAGCATGTTTTAGGCTGATTGTAATGTTGATATCCTGAGTCTGTTTTTACAGATCCAGGTCCCAGTCATGAAAGTAAATTTAAAATATGATCAAATGTTTTTCCGAAGCCTGTTTCACGTATCTTTTATTTTCCCTTTCATCGCACAGGTGGTTCTTCCAGTGCTTGGATACAATATTCAGTACCCAAAGAACAAACTAGGGAAGTGGTACCAGGAAGTACTCAGCAGAGATGGACTACAGACATGTAGATTTAAAATACCTACTCTGAAACTGAATGTTCCAGGATGCTATAGAAAGATTTTGAAACATCCCTGTAATCTCTCATACCAACTAATAGAAGAACATGATATTGATGTCACGAAGGAAGGTTCCCACATCGATGAAGCAACTTTATCTCTTTTGATCTCTTTTGATCTTGACGCTTCGTGTTATGCTACCGTTTGTCTGAGGGAAATAATGAAGCATGACTTTTAAAACTGATCCCCTTAATATAATCATGTATGTGCCACTTTTTAAAGGAAAGGGAGCTAAAGTTTCTTGGGCATCTACCATGTGCTAGGAGCATTATAACTGTTATCTCCTTTAATTACACAACATCCTGATGAAGTAGGAATTTGATACTTACATTCCAGAGGACGGATAGCTAGTAAGTGGCAGCATCTGAGTTGAAGACTCCAAAGCCTTTGTTCTTTCTATTATCTAATATCTCAGTGACCTTTAGTCTGTGCTATAAAAGTTAGTCTTTCTGGACTGTTAGGAGCATATAATACTGCAGGATGACATTAAAGAAGATAACATTAAAGAAAAACATTTTTGGAGTAATGTTTATATCCTCAAGCTCCTTGCTTAGAACGTAGATGAAACTAGGTTGTAATGAAAACAGGGTTGGAAAGATAGATGAAGCATTTTGTTAATTATTGCCATTCTCTCCTATTTTTGAAATTATTGATCAGAACAGTACATTAGGAAAATATAATCCCTCTATTTATGATAGCTACCCCAGGGTAGTTTACCCCTTTATGAGGTAAATAATCTTTGATGAAGATTGAAATAAAATTTTTCCTACAGTTTCTTTATCTTGACATATATTGACCCTCCACTTTTTTGTTATTTTTGTTCTATCATCTAAAGCATAAATTTTTAGAGTCAGGCTGATCTGTGCTCAGACTCCAGCTCTGACGCTTACTAGTGACTGAGTGTTATTGATTCTCTTTGAGGCTCATTTAAGGAATCAAGATAGCACCAGTCTCATAAGCAGCAAACAATAGAATTATCTCCACCTTTTTACGTTGCTGGAGGAAGAAATACATTTTACCCATTTCGAAAATTCTGTATTTGTTGGTTTAACTACCCCACATCACAAACTATCCTTATCTACTTTACGTCAGGTACATTTGGGGGGAAATGGGATATACTGATTGGGAAAATCTGAGCATTCTTTTATTGCTGGTAGCACTACATAATGACTTAAAAAGCTGTCAAGAGTATTATATATTAGTAATGTGGCACTTTTATATACTTAAGTCAGTCAAACCATTTTGGGTATATTAGCATAAGGAAATAAAATTCCAAAGAAGGAAAAAAACTGTTTGCAATGCAAAATTTGCTTAGTGCAGTATTCCTATATATATAGAAAGAAATTAGAAACAGTTTGGAAGTCCAGCATTAGCTAACTAAAAGTAAAATGAGATGTAACAACTTGATGGCAAAACATTTAGTTATTAAAGTTGATGATGAAGGTTTTAGGTATGTGAGAAAATGTTGCCCCACAAAACCACGTATATATATATTTAACCATATATATAAAACACAAATGCAGTATATACACTGCATGCAGCTTTTACACAGGAGAGGCACTTTAGCATAGTGATTAAAAGCTTAGATACTGGGGACAGACTCCCCTAGTTTGAAGCTTGCCTCTGCCACTTAGAGCAGTGTGGCCTTGGACAAGTTGTTTAAGCTTTGTGGGTTTCAGTTTCAACATCTATAAAACAGGGATGATAATAAACCTACCTCTTAGGATTATTGTGATGATTTGCCGAGTTAATATATGTAAAGCAGCTTAGAAACGTGCCTAGCATTTAGTGATTGTTAAATCAATGTCCACAGATGCAAGTTAGGAAGGGAACAGAAAAAAATGAAAATGCCATTCTGTTAAGATCGTAGAATGTTTGGAATTTTTTTAATACTAGAAAGTTCCTCTTTTGTCTTTATATATTTTAATAATAAACAAATTCAGGACACAAAACTTTCAGATTGTGGTACCATGGATTTTAAAAATTACTTTTATTGCCTTAATATTTTATCGAAAATGAAATGATGCTATATTAAATAGTAAAAAAATTTAGAAATGATGTTTTAACTTTATTTTATATGATAAATTATATCCTATAAATGTAATCAGAAAGTGAATTACTAAATAATTAAATCCCAGTTTTCTTTTAATCATTGGGTAGCAATTAGAAAATACGAAATCATTAAAAATGTGCCATCATTGATAGTATTTTCTTTGCCTGTAGATGGCACTATAATTTTAGGTATCTTTCTAATTTATTTATTTAGTACTTTGGCCCTGTGTAAAGAAAGGTATCACTAAAGTTATTTCAGGTCACCATAAAATGTATTCAGATACTGTTCATGTGAAAAATTATTTTATATACTAATAATATTTGCCACGTTAATTTTTTTTTTTTTCAGTAAGGACTTGAATAGACTTTGGACCAAATGATGAGCAGTCACCTAAGTTTTTGCAGTTTTTCTGGAGCATTTCAGGCTTTCAGAAGAAGAATCTTTGGATTAGCTTTAATTTTCAGCGTTGCATTTGAAACTGAGCAATAGTGCCTCAGGATTACTAAGGTAAAACAAATGGAGGTCTTTTTATTAAGATAAAAACACTTGGACTTTTGTAAGTTGTAATAAACTGAAGTCATATGCAACTTTGATCCAAGTAACATTTTTTCTGAGTGTTGTGCCACTCCTCTCATTGTAATCCATGTACCCACCCTGTAGGTGAGTAGTGTTTTACCTGTTTTTGCAAATGAGAAAATATTTGAGTGGTTTACTGACCTATTCAAGGTCAAACAAGATGCTATTTGGGAACTTGATTATGCTTCCTAGAGCAGTACTGCTTTCATCTACCTAATATTTGCCTTCTGAAAACAAAATTTTTGGTTAATAATTTCTATTTCTACCAACTTATTTCTTGATATCGATTAATAGGCATATTGGAGCAGGTCTTGAGAGAAACGAGATTCCTTTTGAAGTTTTGAAACCAAAATAAAAGCAAAGGAGATCGTTTAGGAAATTTCCAAAGCATTTTGCGGTATTTTCCAGGACATTTTGGGACTTGTATCTCAATGATGGGCAACATCATTATAGGTTATAGAGGGTTACTTTAGATGATACCTGGTACAATATTAAATATCATTGAAAAAGTACAGTGAGAGGATTGTTTATCCCCCCCCCATACTCTTTTAATCTCTTAATCAACCATTCTGTTTAAGACAAGGAGAAAGCTGGCTGAAATGAGTTTACATATGTCACTTGCTGGATTTACCTTTTTAACAGAGATTGTGCAGGCCTGAGGCTCAGGAATACCAGCAAGCAACAATATCTAACTAGAATTTCATAATACTGCTTTGTTTTATTGAGTTTATTTTTCTAGTTACCTTTTTTATGGCAAATAATCTTGGTTTTCAACTTATGTGATGTTTCTTGCAAAAATAAATTTTAAAATGAGGAACTCAGTGTAAAGGTAATAAGGAACTACTAGTATAGATATAACAGTAATTATGACAGCAGTACATGAATGATTGAAGTTTGAGAAATAGTGAGAGTGCCTGAACTCAGAGAGTGCCTCTACCACTGCAGTAGGGTGTCCCTTTAGTAACCCACTGAATTTCTCTGTTGTGATCTCAGGTGTGAAGTAATGTTAGTAATCATTTTTCAGTCCAGGACTGTACTGCATCAAACAAAATAATGAAAAATACACAAATGCAAGATACTATGAACACAAGTACTAATGATCACATGCCATATCTTAAAATTTCACTGATAGGGATTTTCTTTTAGAAAATCTTATGAAACACCAAGAACAGTGCCCAGCACCTAGTAAATTCTCGATAAGTGTCAGCTTGTGTTATTATAGTTAATATTACTTTACTGTACTCTCTGATGAAAGTTTTACAGTTGAATGGTTAATGAATTTCCCTTGAGATCTGATCTGACTCTATCTTAGCATAAAGTAATTACAGTTCAGCACACTTTTATTTATTTTTTTGTAAGTGGAAAGAACTACGTATTTCTAAATCTGGGAATTCAGCAGTTCATTCAAATTTAGATCTTTAAGAAACTATCTAGGTCAGTGTGCCTCAATATTTTCCACCTGGGAACTACCCTTAAGAGACCAAGAAGAAACGAAGCTGCATATAACAGTGCAGAATTTTCTTGTGTTAATGTCAGGATAGGAGAAGAGGTTGGAGGGAGACATAGGGAGTAAGAGAAATAGGACTTTTCATTTTTTTCTTTATTTACTTCTGAAATGTTTGGGTATTTAAATAAGAATACATTTGTATATTAATTTTGCAATTAATTAAAGAATACTGAAGCTTCAGAGAGGGTAAGGTAAGGGAACTGATGGATTATGATTGCATTTTTTTCAGAATGGTTCTGGTGGGTCATGCCAACATATTGCCAGAGAGAGAAATTTCTGCATTGTACATTTTAACAGTACTAATGGCGGTTAATATAAGTAAGGTTTAGTACCTGTGCTATGGATTTTGCTTTCAGATTCAGAAAGATTCTTACAAATAGCTTGATGTCTCATGGTACTGTTTTAATCTTTTTTTTTCCTAAGCCCTTCTGCTTTACATATTTCTGATAAGCCACAAAGCAATGCCAAATATATGACATAATAATCCACAGACATTTGAGTGCCCCTAAGTTAAAGGCACTCTGTAAGATGCTATGGGGAAAGACAAACAGATAATATCCCTGACTTTGAGGGATTAACAGTGTTATGTCCTTGAAGATATCATTTTATTTGAAATGCCGTCTGGAAAAAGAGTATACAGACCACTAGATGGCGAAGGGAAAAACAAGCAGCGTCTTTGCATTTCACTTATGGCTCACTGTATGACGAATAATAGGTTTCTTGACCTCTCAGCACCTCATTCTGAATCTTTAAATGATACCTATATTAGCATCTCCACGCATTTTGAGATCTCCTCTTAAAATATGCTTTGAAGTATTCAGTCTAAATGCTTCTTTCTCGAAAGCTATAGTTTAAAGAATGGGAAATGGTGTTAGCAGAGTTAATCTTGTGTAATTTCAGTGTGGGTTGTCAGGAATACCTTTAAGTAAAGAAAATGACTCTAATCTTCTTAAGCAATTCGTTTTCTCAGCAACTGGGAGGCAGGAGCTAATTTACTCTGCCTGTGTACACAGGCCTGTCTTATTAAAGGAAAATTTTACTCATGGAGAGAAGTCACAATACCCATGAAATTATTTATATTTAGACATTGGAAAATGTGGCAAAATATAAGAAACATTAAATTGTCTTTTCTGTATCAGTTTCCTTCCTAAATACCCAACTCAATTACCAATATTTTCTGTTACAAAGAGGAAATTTAATCATGGAGTTGAAACAAGAGCCATTTGGTTGTTTTTAAAGGGAGGAGAACAAAGAGCTGGTCACTCACTCCTTAGCTGAGGGTGTTTGAGCAGCAAGATGGGTGGAGAGTGGAGAGGGTTAGGGACTTAGTTCATTATGCTTTGATTCCAAGTCACCCTTTTCTGATAAGCCTTACTGGCATTTTCTTAGACTGGTTATGTCAGGATTCTGAAGCTTTCACTACAATAGGGTGTTAATCTTAGCTGATTACTGTTCCCATCCCCACCCCTGGTCATAAAGGACTAGTGTTCTTTTCTGGAAAGGGAAGATGAAGACTCTTTCTATAAATAACCTTTATAGTTTCTTTAGGTTATACTAAAATGTGGTGGTTTTTTTTTTTTTGCATATGATTTTCAAAAGGAAACTAATTTTTCCATAAAATATCTTAAGGGAAATCTAATAGATTTTATGGTATGTAAATAATAGCAATGCACTTTTCACATTTAGGAACCAATAGAAGAACCAGGAAGCAGTTATTCTGAATTCAAAGAACATTCTTCCAAGGCATTGAAAGAGAAAACTTTAATTTCAAAGTGAAGCATTTGATGGTTGTGTTTTTAATGTACATATTCTCTCTCGTTTTGATTGTTGCGATAATTTTCTAACTGACCACCCCCATTCTTCACTCTAACTGGTCTATCTTTGTATATATACTCATGTCAGTTACCGCTCCCCCCCCCACCAAAAAAAAAGTAGAAATCTGATCCTGTCATTGTGTTGAGACCATATAACATTTCAGGGGCTTCCCAGTACCTATGGAATGAAAGTGCAGATTCCTAAACACAGCACATGTAGACATGTACAGCATGGTTTCAGATTATCTTCCAAATGTCATCTGCCTCTTACTCTCTAATACATACCTTTTGGTTAAGTTCTGTTTGCTCCTTGCCAAATATAGCAAGTTTTCCCATGTTTTGTACCTCAACCTCCCATTCTCCATGGCAGAAAGTCCTCTCTGTTTAGGTTAAATAAATGTCTTGTCTGTGAAATCTGTGTTCTCATAACACTCATACTGTTCATATCATGTTATACTTATTTGATTGAATATCTGGCTCATCTACTACTAACTATTTAAGGGCATTCTTCTTTATACCTCAGGTACCCATCAGTGCCTGACATGTAGTAGGCTTAAAAATGCTGAATGAATACCACAAACACACCTTAGTAAAGTTACTTGGTAAATATATGTATCTCAGGAAAGTTCTAAAATAGCCTTTTACCCTCACAGAAAGTTTAGAGTATTAGAATTGGAACTCATTATAATGCCTTTCCACTTTTACATGAATTGCCAAAATAATTTTAATGGTTTCATCTTTGTCATCACTACCTGAAAAATGCCTACTTTTGATTTAAATATTAAATGCATTGTAGAATTTCACTTAACAACTCAGAACAAGCTGTCAGGGAATATAACCATTCTCATGTTACAAATGAAGATTCTAGGGCTTGAAGAGGTTAAGTAGCGCTTACCCTAGGTTGCAAAGAGAGTTTACCCTAGCTCTTTTTGTTTTCAAGGCCCATGGTGATAACTACTTTGCTCTGCTGATTCCTAATGCAAAATGCCTCAGTTCACTTTGCTTAACTAGTGATTATTTAATTTCTGCCCATCTCTGAATTTACCTGTATATTTCTAGTACTTTATGACATTAAGGCAACCTGGGGGAAGACTCACTAAGTGACAAAATGATAATGGCTGTTAATCATTGGGCACTATGTGCTTAGCATTTTACATCTTACCAATAAGTACTTACCTGTGGGATAAGTACCATTACTTTTATTTTATAGATGAGGACACAGAGATAGAGTTTAAGAATTAAGAACCTTGAGAAGGGTGAAACACGGAGCCAGAGCTGAAACTCAGATGCTTTTTCTTACAGAATCCAGAGACTCTTAAGCCATGAACTTGGTTTGAAATTAAGTGGTAGTGACTCCGGTCATGTCACAGAGCCAACACAAATGTTCTCTTGAGGAAGTTGCATTCATCCCAGGTTTCCCATACATGTTCAAAGACAGTAAGCAGCACAGAAAAAAAAAAAAGCAAGGCATCATGATAAGTGTCAGCAAAAACAAAAGACAATATAAATAGACCTGCAGGACTTCAGAATAATAGACATGGACTTCATGTTAACTATTTTTAAAGAAGTAAGAGATGACCTTGAAAATCTGCAGGAAACAAGAAGCTACAACACAATCTAGTATATTTGAAAAAGAACCAACAGACTTTCTAGAAGTGAAAATGTAGTAATCAAAACTTAAAACTCATGAGTTTAATAACATTACACAAAATTGAAAGCAAATTAGTAAGTTGGGCCCAAAAAAATCCAGAAAGGAGCAATGAGATTTTAAAAAATTACAGAGATGAGACATGGAGGATAGAGTGAGAAAATTCAAAATACATTTAATTAGAATCTGAAGGAAAGGAGAAAGAATAAGGTAAAGGCAATAGTTGAACAGATAGTGGCTGAGAGTTATCTGGAACTAATAAGACACTAAAATACAGATTTCAGAAGTCCAATGAATCCCCAGTAGTGTAAATAATAATAAAGCCAGATTGAGATACATCATAGTGAATATGCAGCACATCAGTAATAAAAAGAAAAATCTTAAAAGCAGCTGGGTAAAGATTATTCTCAGGGTGTGTGATAGCTTACTCTCCAGAGCAACAATGGAATATAATGAAATAATTGAGAAAGTTTACAACTAAGTACTGACTCTCACCAGAGGAAATTAGAACAAAAACAAGCTTCAGGCAGAAGGTAGAGGATCTCAAATCAAAAGCCTAAGGTGGAGGAATGAATGATGAACAGGAAAAGTGGTAAATATAAACAAACATTGCCTTGATAAAATGATAATATCCGCAATATCTTGTGGGTTAAATAAGGATGATAAATTAAAACATAGCACCTGGGAGGGAACTAAAAGGGGTTAATGATCTAAGGTGGTATTAGCTGTAAAAAAGGATAAACATTGATTCATTTTAATCTTTGATAAATTGGAACGGTGTGGTATGATATCTATAATACTAAAAGAATGAAAACGGTTATAACATCCAAACTTGGTGCAGGATGATTGCTCTAACAATGTGTTCCCTACAGGTTAGAGTTTTGTGATTAGTTTGATATACTTGATAACAGACATTTGATTCAATACAAGAATCATTTCCATTGTCATGAAAAATTTTAACATTGAATATTTCAAGAAGAATAGGAAGAGTTAGCTTCTTCAAACATAATTTCAAGTGTTGTAAATTTTGAATGATTGTAAAAAAAAGATTTAAAATTTTTCCCACAAAATTTTATGCAGTTATGTATATATAGTATTTACTATTTTCTAGGTATTGTCACAAACACTTATTCTCTTAATGATAAGTTTTGACCAGGTGTGCAGATGTTGCTACTTCACACAAAAAATCCATGATTAAAACATTATGGTCAGAGAAGCAAGCTCAAATTTCTTATTAAAATTTTGAAAATACTTTATTTTGAAACTTCATATGTATTCAGTATTTAATATCTTCCGTAGTAGGTCTGTTTTATTTTTCTTATCATAATTATATAAAAGCAATATTGTTTTTCACTAACTCATACCCCTGAATTCTTTCCAGCCTACATTAGTGTGATACAAATATCATTTTCTGCATGTGAGGAAAGAGGCTGGAGAACACTACATTATATAGAGCCAGATAGAGTGGAGGAGAGTATGATCATTCTGCATTCTGCATTTTTAAGACTATATTAAAAACAAAAAAATATTAGAAAATACATGCATAATAAATATGACTACTCATATTTATTTCCTTGTGTGTTTCTCCTTTACTTTTCTTTCTTTTTTGTTCATGCCCCCATGCTCTCAGTCTGCATTTGACAACTGACTTGATCAGTTCCATAGCCACAAAAAGTCATAAGTAGTTGGCTTCATAAAATACTTCTGTGACCTTTGTACTGATGGTTTCTAGTGTTCCCAGAAGAAAACTCACTAGGAGCCAGCCTTCAACTTCAATGCCTACTCTAATTTCACAGTGAAATATATCCTTGTACTTATAACCCCCTCCTTGCTCATCTAACTCTGCTAGGTATTCTTCTCCATGTTTTAATGCTCCAAGGAAAACTGGGGGGCTACCTTAGAATTTTCTCTGCCTATTTCTGGAGTGTTAGAATGCTTATTTTTATCATAGTCACTTTCTAGGTGACAAATCAAGTAAAGTATTTTGGCAATCAGCTTAATTGCTCTAGTAATTGCAGTGGAATAGAATTTCTCCTAATAGGAGCTATTAGGAAATATTCCACATGTGTTTAATAAGACAAATTAGAGAACTTAACATTTAAATCCTTGGTTACTGTTTTTATAATTGAGTTTAATGTCATCCAAGAGACAATAAGTCTTATAAGTCTTAAACTTAGGTCTCTGGTCTAAACACCTTCAGGTGACTTGTGATATGAATGTGGTTGTGCAAGTGGGCTTTTACCCCTTTTCCTGAATGGAAATCATATAAGAGCAATAAGGAAAACAGCATTTTTTTTAAACCAGCAAACGATATGATAAGCAAATTTTAAGTGCATGTAAGAACTGCCAAGAGCAGCTGAGACCTGAAAAAGGTTGCATGGTAGGATGTGGGGAAAAAAGTGGCAAGAGGGTTCAGTAACAGCAGATCTCAGAAGCAGCGAGAAAGGCTTTTCCTAAATATGACAGGTCTACCCTGAAAAGAAAATTTTGGTAGGTAAGGCTGGTGGCAAAAACACTGCCAAACATGGTTTGAGGCCAAACGAAGCATCTCAAATAATGATGTTGTATTTGTAGGAAACAGAAGAGAGCATCTTTGAGTTATAAATCATGGAAGATTATCCTGGCCTCTCCCACCTAACCAAGAACCTCCTGCAAATAGCTGGCCCAGGAAAATTCAAGTCATTCAACAATGAGTAGCAAAGGAAACTGGCACACTCTCAACACAAAGATAAACATGTGGGGAAAAAAGATAAAGTTGTGGAAAAGAGCAGCAAAATTTACCAACAGCCTGCAAAAAGGTGACCATGAAGATAAAAATTGTGACACGCTTTTATTTTATTTTTTGGTAAAGAAATCACTTCTGTGAAAGAAGACAAAGAAATGGAAGAAGAAAGAAAACGTAGGAAATATAACACAAGATAAAGGAGGGAGGAGAGGAAACCTGAGACAGCAGATTTCAAGAAAGGTGCAGAAGGCAGAACCGTCAGAGAAATGAAGATGAAATTGAAGCAAGCACAAAAAGCAGTAGACAATGAGAAGAATACAAGGGACGAAAAAGGTAAGGAGAACTAAATTGAACTCTCCTAAATATTTGAAGATTTAAACACACACACACAAGAAATCAAAATATTAATGGTTAGGATGTAAAAGGATATAAAAGACCTTTGTGTTTGTGGAAACAAGAAAATCTGGGACAAAATAAAAATTATACTTTTCTATGGAATTATAAAATAGTCTTGGATGCAAGGAAGGCATGATGGACTGAGTACTGGGGTGAGATGAGTACTTCATAGTTAGCAGAGAACCATGTTAGCTTCCATATCTGAGGGTAGGTAAACACACCCTAACTAAAACTGGGCCAGCTGCAAAGCAACTCAACTCCTAGAGAGAATCAGAATAAACAGCTTTCCTTTCCAACAGCCAAATTAGGAAGACACTTGTACTGTTTGGGAAATAATTAAAATAATACTGATCCTTTATGCTTAATGTTGGCAATGAAATTTAAAACAATAAAACATTCAATGAAGCAAGAAAATGTGATCCATAATGAAGAGTAAACTTAATAGTGAAATATAGAACAGTTTCTCTTAAGATCAGAAAACAGGCAATGATGTCTGCACTCATCAATTCTGTTAGAGGTTCTAGCCACTAGGGTAAAGCAAGGAAAAGAAATTAAATGCATAAAGTTCGGAAAGGAAAAATTAAATTTTTATCTTTGGAAGACAATGTGATTTTATACATAGAAAATACAAAGGAATCTACAAGAAGAACAAAACAAACAGCTGGAACTAATAAATGATTTTAGCCAGTTCACAAACTACAAAGTCAATGTACAAAAGTCAACTTCATTTCTATATAATAGGGATGAATAATTGAACAATGGTATTTTAAAAACAATACTATTTACAATAGCATAAAACATGAAATATTTAGGAACATACTTAACAAAAGCTTACATGTCCTCTATACCATTGACACTAAAACATTTCTGGGAGAAGGAAAAAAAAAACCTAAGAAAATTGAGACATATGCTGTTCATTGACTGGAAGACTCAATATTGTTAAGATGTCAGTTCACCCCAAATCGGTATGTATATTTAATTAAATAACAAAACACAGCCAACTGTTTGTGTGAAAAATGGTACAAATGACTTGGAAAACTATTTAGCAGTTTTTCATATATTTAAACATACCCTACCATATGACTCAGCAATCCTATTCCTAAGTATTTATTTATCAAAGGTTAATGAAAAATACATCCACAAAAAATGTACAAAATGTTGTACAAAAATGTTCACAGTGACTTTATTTATTTATTTCAGCAACTGGAAACCACCCAAACGTCTATAAAAGGAAAATGGATGAAGAGATGGTGGTGTATTCAGGCAATAAAAGAAAAAATTTAAGATACATGCAACGGCATGATGAATATCAAAAATATTGTATTGCATGAGGGAAGCCAGGAACAAAAAGAGGACATGTGCTGTGATTCCATTTATATGAAATTCAAAAAAGGCAAAATAAATTGTGGTAATAAAAATTAGAACAGTTGTTGCTTCAGTGTGTATGTATGTACGGTGGGGGCGGAAGCAAGGGGAGTTGGATCTAAGGGCCGGAGGGGAAATTTTTGGGTGAAGGAAATATTCTACGTCTTGTTTGGGATGGGGTAAATGGATTTATAAATTTGTTAAAACTTGTTAGACTGTGTACACTTAAGATCTATATATTTCACTGTAGGTAGATTATACTTGAGTAAAATATTATAACGCATCTGTGGTAGCCATGGAACTCTTTCACTCAGATATTCCTTCAAAAATGACCCTGCGGGGCTTCCCTGGTGGCTCAGTGGTTCAGAGTCCGCCTGCCGATGCAGGGGACACAGGATCGTGCCCCGGTCCGGGAAGATCCCACAAGCCGAGCGGCTGGGCCTGTGAGCCATGACCGCTGAGCCTGCGCGTCTGGAGCCTGTGCTCCGCAACGGGAGAGGCCACAACAGTGAGAGGCCTGCGTACCGCCAAAAAAAAAAAAAAAATGACCCTGCCATATGGCGTGCTGTTAGCCTATAACCTCCAGCTGTAGCGTCTTCAGAATGTGCTGCAGCACTGGAGCTGACATGTTCTCTCTGCAACTCCAGCCAGTGGCTTGTTATGACATGGGTAGCAGAGCCTGGACGTTCTGCCCAAGGAGAGACCCCTCAATGGGCAGTCTTTGCTCTAGAGCTCTTGCTCCAGACTGGCCATAATGTTTTCAGAGCTGCACTAGTCTGAGGCTCTTGCTACCCAGCTGTCCTTGCTTTCTCCTCTCTTTTCTCAAGTTTCCCACCCATACCAGGGTCCAAATGCTTTTCCATCCTCCTTCTGCTTCGTCTCGCCTTTAGTTTCACAGGCATTATTCTTAGTGATCTCTTGCATATCTAACTCCATCTTGGCTTTGGACACAAACTTTCAATTAGAAAATAATCTGGGATAGAAATGAGAACCGAAATATGTCATATCAATACATTTATACTGGCTTAATTCCAGAAAAGTGTTTTTTTTCCAGAAAGAAATCACTTTTTATGCCTTTATGCTATATGCAACAAGTTCATCTAAAACAAATATATTTAATGGCTGAATATAAGGCTGTGAATAAAGGCAAATGCAAACAGAGAGTGGAAGTCATGGTCTTAATATCAAATTAGGAGGAATTTAAGCCAAAACACATCAAGAGGAGGAAATACTCATTTTGACAGCTCGAAGAGACATTTCAGATACAGATGACTTTAAAGGCATCTGACAAACTTAAGGATGAGGAGAGTAAGAGGAAATTTCCCCTGAAAACAAATATTTGAACATGTGAATCGTTCTAATTTAATTTAGTAAACCTATGTGGATGAGCCAAAAATATTAATTTATTTCATATATTCTTGTATCTAGCTCTCTCTTCAAAAAGTTATTTTCTTTACTAACCAAAATATGTGTTCTGTCTGAGAAACTTTATAACATCTTTTTAAATAGTTATCGATAATAATTTCCAAAGTAATTCAAATCCCTTCCTAGCATTTATCTCAGTTGAAACTTTATAAATTTATTTCTGTGATTACTTGCTTAATGTCTCTCTCACCATGCAATGAGATCCATGAAGGCAGGAACATTACTTTTTGTTGATTGGTTGGTTTACTTGTTTTATTACTGTATCCTCCACATCTTGCACAGTGTCTGGCACATAGTAGGTACTTAACAATTCTTATGAATGAATAAATGAACATAACAATAATATCAGTATAATTTCTTTTGAAGGACTACAGCTAAATTTATTCCTTCTGGATGCAAGTCTTTCTGGAAGTAGAGAGATGCTGTGCTCACTCATGGATTCATCTATTCATTCAACAAATATTTATTTACATGGCAGACACTATGCCAAGCATGGAATACACAGTGATAATAGGTGTATTTTTTATTTATAATTAAATAATTATATTTAATTATATAATAATATAATTCCTGCCCTTGAGGAGCTCACAGCCTGGTTGGTAACTGCTTAAGAACTTATTAATTCTCTACTTCTAATATTTTATATACAACTATAATTATATATTTGTAATAGTACTGTATCAGAGAGCTCTCCTAAGCTCTTTTCTTATTTGATTCTCAAAGCACAGATATAAAGAAACAGATATTAAAAAGTTATGCTTTGTATAGATTAGCTCATTTCATTTAAAAATATTTATTGAGTGCCTACTATGTTTCAGGAACTTTTCTAGGAGCTGGAAAGAGCAATGAATAAGACAGAGAAGGACCCTTCTTAGTGGGAGGTGGCAAACAATAAAGAAGCAAAAAAGTATATTTTAATAGTGTTACAGAAGAAATGAATCAAGTGATGCAATTAGAGAATGAAGATAGGGAATTTAAGGAAAGACTCTCTGAGGTGGTGATACTGAAATTAAGAAGTGAAGAGTTAGATCAGACATTTGAAGGGTCATGGGAGAGCCATCAAATGGAGCGCCAAGTCTAAGGCAATGAGCAGGATGTGAGCTTGGCATATTCAAGGGGGAAAAAGGCTGGTGTTATTGGGGCAATGGGTTACGGGTATGAGGTAAGATTCAGGACGATATGAGCCAGATCCCACAGGGCCCTACAGGCCATGGATTCTATTCTGCATGTATTGAGAAGCTAATGGGAATTCATATAATTTACTTAGCATGGGTATTCACAGATGAGGATTTCTTTTTTCTTTTTTCTTTTTTTTTTTTGCGGCACGCAGGCCTCTCACTGTTGTGGCTTCTCCCATTGCGGAGCACAGGCTCCGGACGCGCAGGCCGAGCAGCCATGACTCACGGGCCTAGCCGCTCCGCGTGTGTGGGATCTTCCCGGACCGGGGGCACGAACCCGTGTCCCCTGCATCGGCAGGCGGACTCTCTACCACTGTGCCACCAGGGAAGCCCACAGATGAGGATTTCTTAGCAAGTATAAAGTAAGCAAATTGTGCTTAAACCTGATTTCAAAGAAAATGTGGACTCAGTAGAGAAGTTGAAAGTGATTATCTTAAAATCAGCTGGGGAGTTTCCCTTACACCGGTGAATCACCGAGACCTGAGCATATCATTCCTTAGGATAATTTTTGAGAAGACTTCTTGTCAGGAGGAAAAGGATGTAATCAGAGTTTTTGAGTTTGTGGGTAAAGCCAGGGATCTTGGAGAAATCAGGGGAAATAGGAAGCCCAAAGAGAGATGCTGAACTTACTACTAAAAAGGCAGGTGTGGGCTTAAGCAATTCACTGGAAAAATAAAGAAGTGATCTCATGTGCACCCCAAGTTTATGTGGCAATTTGTAAATGTTACATACGCCACCAGAATTTTGGCTTGTCTGTGGGATCAAAACAGTTCATGGCATGCAAAGTTACATGAATTATTTGAGATTTAGTAGCTCCTTTATGGTCACAGAAACAGGCTAGCTCCAGAGTTTGTGTTCTTATCCACTATTATTTTATTTTTTTTTTTTGGACTATCCATTAAATTTCTTTTTAATGCTGTTGTCTTTATTTAGCATACCGTTTTTATCAGATTTTGGTTTCTGGTTAAGTACATTCTAATTTCAGTCATTTTTGCCACTGCTCAAACAGTAGCTAATGAGTTGTTTTAATAACGTATGTTCTATGTATTGAATGAATATGCATTTGAAGCTGTTATTTCTTAGTACACAGGGTTGCTTCACTTGAGAACCCTCCATAAAGACTGTCTGTTGTACTCATTTGATATTTGATTTTTTTTTTTTTGGCTGCCGAGACTCCATTGCCCTTTCCTAATGGCACTCTGATTTGCTCTTTCCAAATTAGCTATCTTTTGTTGTGTGCAGTATTGACATCATGGAAATCCAAGTGCTTGATTTGCTTCTACCAAAACCAGAGAAGTTTGTTGGCTATTCCTGCCAAATACTTCCTCTAACCTTCCCCAGTAGTGTCAACAGTAAGGTAAGTGACTTAAATATGACTAATCAATTGCTCTCCTGGGATGCTGACACTTGAGTGAGGTAATGAGAGATAGAAGAAACTGTTGTTTATATCTGATCAGCTGTGGTCACATGGGATTGGGAAGACCTTCTGGGGTTGTCTGGTTCCACTTTTTCCAACCTTGTTGTTCAGCGATCCCTTAGGGCATGTAAGCTGCTCATATCATTATGTTTTCTTTTGACTTAAATTAGCCAGGTTTGGTTTCTGTTGCTTGTTACTAAAGAATCCTAAATAATACATGAATCATGCCAAGGCCTATCTTAACTTCCCATTCCCTCAAATAAATCCTCTAAGGATATAAGTCCCACTAGGAATATAGATAGCTAAGCTGATAATGAAATGCTCATCACGGTTTTAATAGTGGAATGTATTACTCCTGCCAGATACTGTTTGCATTTTCATAAGAAATGCTTTAATGGAAGAAATGTTTTGGAAATAACGTGGTAGGGTCTTACCCCAAAGTTGTCCAGGGACGACTTGAACAATATTTCTCACATTTCTAGCACAATAGACAGCATTCCCAGTTGACACTTTTGGTAGGAGTCAAAAGGGCGAAGACGAGGGATGAAGAGAGCAGGAATTGTTCTAGACCTGTGCTGCCTAAGAGCACCTTAAAGGTCTTGTAACTTAAGCACACTTTCCTTTTCTCTTATATATTTTATATCTGTGTTTCCACTTTGAGTTTCAACTTAGAGTTTTCAAAATTCCCACAAAATAAGTAGATGATACAATGTAGTTTTTATACTTAGTCGGACCATGTTGTGGAAAGATTTATCAGTTTTTTCAATAGTATAAAAAAAGTCCTAAGATTTGATTTTTCTCTTTCTAAATTTTTTCAAGGCCAATGAAAACAAGCATTTATGAAACTGAATATAATTTTATTAAACCTTAAATCTAAAATAAGCATTAAAATCAGGAAGCAATATTTTAAAATAAGGTTATTTCTTAATAGTATTATTTTGCCTGTATTTATTTTGGCTTACATTTTCTTTTATTGTTTTTTGGTCTCTGGTTAGCATATAGTGTACTACAGTCATTTATTTTAAACATCCCTCAAATAGTGAATAGTAGATTGTTTCATATTATTCTGTATGTTCTATAGCCAATATATTCTATATATTGGAGTTGTATCATTATTTGCAGCTTATTTTCTTCTGTTTCAATGACATGTAAGCAGCATTTAAAATTTCTATTACATTTTAATTTTTTAGCTCTTTAACATAGATGGACTAAGTAATCTGAATATCTGTGCTTTATATTTTTAGCCTTATTATTTTGCTGTTTTCTTCTATTCTTATTCCTCATTTTGATTAGCCAATTCCAATCATCCTAATAAGCATGACTCAAGTCTTTTCTCTTCCAGAAGTTCTTCTAAGAATGTTCCAGCATAAACCGCCGTATCTCTAACATTCATCTAACATGGATCATGGGTTCCTTTGTGATCATTTTTTTGTTGTCTTATTATTTAACATTCCACATATTTCCCCCTCAACTAGATTGCAAATTCTCTGAAATCAGGGACTGAGGCAGTACAGCTAAGTATTTTAGGATCACATACTTTCTAGCTGGATTGCTTTGGGTGAATCCTTGCACTCTCACTGTTTCCCTGTGGGCATAAGAAAACTTCTCTAAGCAGTTTCCTCTTCTGCTTAAAACTACTGTAAAATAAACGTCCACTCCTATTTTTCAATAATAAGTATCATTTACATAGCACTTTAGCACAATTTATTGGATTTAATCTTGATAATATTCTATTAAATATGTGTTACTATCCTCACTTTATAGACAAAGATCCTTTTGCTCAAAGAAGAGAGAATCTTGCATAAGATGATAATGTATGAAGTGGAACAAAGGCTTGAACCTAAGGGCGTTCATCTATACCACAGTTCTTTGCACATTGATGGTATTAAATTAGGTGATTGATGAGTTTTCTCTTGCTTAAAATCTTTTCCTACTTGGGCTTTTCTTACATGTAAACAGCTGTTAATTTCTTTGAATTTCTCCCTGTTCATTTCCCTGCAAACTTCCCTCTTCCTACCTCAAGACTTTTAAGAACAGGAGAGGGTTAATTTTGTATCAGCTACCATTTTGCTATGTCTAATCAGACTCTGATATTAATTTGAAATTTCCTGCTTGACTTGAAAAGTCATTTTGTACTTTCCAACCTCATCTCTTGATCACCTTGCTGTGACTGCAGAGCTGAGTCACTCTTTTATGTTCACTGCTCCATCGCTTACTTCCTTTCTTCCCCTCAAGCCATTACATCTGTCCTTCCTTACAAAATATGTTTCTTGTTGGTTGAATCTGTTTTTAATTCCAGTCTTCAATCATCCTTCATTGCCTGGAGTACTTACAGCTTGTCCGAAAGCCCATTTGTAATTTTACCCCTTTACTTTAGATTTTTTCTTCTCTTTCTTTTTTCCTTTTAGGAATCTTGCTCTATTGATTTTCTTATAGTATTGTCCCTTTATCTATTGCTTGTTCAAACTTTACTATTTTTCTCTGCTCACTATAGCAGAATGAGTTGAAATTTATCTGTTCGTAATCACACACATATTGTTAGAGTTCACTCTGTAACTATGTAGATTGAAAAAAAAACCCTACCTCTGCCTCTTTTTTATCAATCTAAATTTTAAAAACTAGGATTTTATTTTGTTTTGAAGATGATGGAATTTCAGGAGCAGGTAAAATTTGGGTAAGATAGAAATTTCTATGAAAACTTGGATAGACTACAATCCTACATTGGGATAAATAAGCTGATTTTGGCATAAATGTGTGGTTCAGTGTCTGTAAAAGATTTGAGACTCTCTCTCTCTGTCTCTGTCTCTCTCTGTCTCTGTCTCTGTCTCTCTCTCTGTTGATGTAGGAAACTCATGATACTGCCTATCTCTGTATATGGATTGATTTTTTTCTCACAGTAGGATGAAAACACAGTGGATGTGATGATCCAAGGTGCCTCAGCCTCTTGGGTTTTCCCTTTCATGGTTTAGCTATCAGGCTTAGAGCCTAAAAGAAAAAAACTCCATATTCTTACATTTGAAACCAAATGTCGTATTTCAGGTTCCCAATAATATACATAGTTTATGCATTATGCTTGAGAAAGTACAAAACTAGTCAGCAATACTTAATTCTACCAGATGAAGAACGTCGTACCAGGGTCTTCATTAAATTGGCCCACCCCTTGATTTTAAGGGATCCTAATTTGACAACTGATGTGATCTTGTATTTGATAAAACTCTATCAAGCTCATAAATTAGCTTGAGAAAGTCTAACATATCTGGAGTTTGGATCCCTATATCAAGAATTTCCTAATTCTTCAATTCTCTCACTCCTTCTTCCCAGCCAAGGGTATCTGAAGTTTCAGGCCAGTCTCTTGCTGTAAGATATATTCTAGCCCTGGGTTAAACATATGGGGAGCCCTAAACCTACAGACTCCCTGGCTCAATGATAAACCTCGTTTTTACTGTTGATTACCCATGCCTGTTTGCTCAGAGCCTTCTAATGGGAACCTAAGCCCTTGCTGCTAAGCTATTTGGCTTGAGTTTCTGATCTTGTATTGCCCAGAATCTCTAATCTTTGGTCTCGGTCTTCTAGCAGAGCTTCAGATCAACCCTGATTCCTGATTTACTGATTTCTAATCAGGGTGCAAGGTACTTGCCAACTCCAGCCTTTGCTAATTTTCTTGACCTGGATCTTTGCCTGCTTAGATCTTCTTTAGTCACAACCTTAACAACTCTTATGGCCACATTCCTAGTTCTGCCTCTGTAACCTCCATCCTTTTTTATTTCAATCTAAACTCTGGCTAAATACCCTGGTTAGTCATTCTGCAACTTGCACATTATGTGTACAGAGAAATACTGTCTTTCTCAAAGACAGTATATTATATTTGATTACAGCTTTGCGATGTAATCAAATATAACACCAAGTAGTAAATCAAAAGAATGATGAATGCTCATGTGTCAACACACTTTGTCAAATGAATTAATACATTAAATTATTTACAATTACGAAAGAGGAATGTAACTATCGGAATTTTCATTCAACATATGAATTGAAATGGCTTAAATAGCCTCACTATACTATTACCTCAGGCTTTCAACAGATCTTGCTAAGGCTGATTTATTTTTAGTTATAAGTTAAAAAGGGCAAAATGTAATAGTTTCTATTTCAATAATGAAACAAAGATTTCTTTTTAAAGATAAAAATGCAATGCCCTGGTAGAGAATTGTCTTATTTATATGTATAAGAATAAATCAGCATGGGAAATAATACAAAGAAGAAGTTTAATACATGTTGATCAAATAAATGAATAAATGGGTCAACCAACCATACTATTTATTTTTCATGGCTTGTTCTTAGATCTGATTATTTTATTTATTCCAATATATCTGGTTTCTTTCCTCAAAAGTTATGATGCAGCTAAATTATTGGACAATTGATAACAAGGTGATTTTAAAAACTCGTATCTGATTGGAATTTATGTGCAGAGTTTAACTTCCCAAAACAGGTCTGAGGAAGTTTTTACATTGAATGTGTTTGCTGCTTTTTCTGTATCTAGCAGTAGTAAATTCAGGTATGCCTTATTTGCTATCAGGTATAAATACAAATTCATTACCATTATAAACCTTGTAAGTAGTGTACAAAAATTGTTTATCTGTACTGAGATTTTAATATGACATACATGCTAGAGAGAGATCTTAGTACTTGGCACAAATGTCCAAGAAAATTAGCTGGTGCAGTATTATATATCAGATATGGTAAAGTTCAGTTGCCAGTAACAGAAACGCAAAATAACAATGGTTTAAATAAGTGAGCAATTTATTTACTTCTCAAGTAAAATTCCAAAATGGACAGTGCAATGCTGTAGAAGAGATTTATCCCACAAAGTCCTTGGGAACCAGATTCTTCCTATCTTGTTTTGTAATACACAGATTTCCATTCCCAAGGTCTACTCATGGTCCAAACTGGCTGCCTCACCCACATTTTTAAGGCAGAAGGGAAAAAAGGACCAATAAAGGAGCAAAAGGTGTGGGCCAACTATTTGTAAAGAAACTTACATGTTATTAGCTAGAATTCAGTCATATACCACATCAAGCAACAAGGGAGACCAGGAAATGTAGCTCATATTCTGGGCGTCCATAAGTCCAACTGAAATGTCAGAAGCTCTTTAACTATGGAAGAAGGAGAGGACATTGAATGGGCAACAAGGATTCTCTAACACCATATGTGAGTTACTTTAGGTTAAGGATGCCCTGGAAACAGTAAAGATTGAAATATTTAATTACTTTGATTAGTCACTGGAGATTATTGCAAGGGCATCATAAATTTTTAATATAAAAATTACAATGTGTTTACATATTATAACCTACTATGCATCTTGTCAATTTTACCATTGAAATATACTTGGAATAAGACATAGAAAAAAAATGTAAGTAGTAAAAATAAAACATTAGCCATAAGTTCTAACTGTTAATTTACCAAACCAGGTCAAATATAAAGAATTGTTCAAGGTTATCTGAAGTTAAAGTAAACCTTCTTAGTAAAGTAGTATTTTAGTAATTTTATATTCCTACGTTATTACTTTGAGTGTGGAAAAGAAAAAGAGAACAGGATAGCTGCTTGAAACAGATCAGCTGAACTAGAAATCCTGATGAACACCATTTAACAGAAGGTCAGGACTAGTTGGGCTAGTATCAAAGAGAATTAGGAGAAGGTGTTGCATATATATACACAGTGGAATACTATTCAGTCATTAAAAATGTAATTTTGCCATTTACAACAGCATAGATGGACCTGGAGGGTATTATGCTTAGTGAAATAAGTCAGAGAAAGACAAATACTGTAATGATATCACTTATAAGTAGAATCTAAAAAATAAAACAAACTAGTGAATAAAAAAAAAGAAACAGACTCATAGATATAGAGAACAAGTTAGTGGTTACCAGAGGGGAGAAGAAAGCAGGGAGGGGCAAGATAGGGGTAGGGGATTAGAGGTACAGACTACTATGTACAAAGTAAATAAACTACAAGGATATATTGTACATCACAAGAAATATAACCAATATTTTACAACAACTTTAAATAGAGTATAATCTCTAAAAATGTTGTATCACTATGTTGTACACCTGAAACTAATATAATATTGTAAATCAACTATACCTCAATTAAAACACAAAAAGAATTAGGAAGGCATAAACATGTTGCAGACCAATCTTTGCAATAAATACTGAACATAACAATGTTGGATTTTGCATTTCTTTGCTATTTGCATATTTTGATTGAATAAATTATAAAATGAGGAAGAAATGTCCAGAACCTTATATTCTATGTAAGCTTAAAGAGAATAGAAAAATGTGCTACACTCTTCTTTCCCCCCCAGAAGCACTCTGCTCGATTTATATTTTACTTTGTGGAGGAGAGCTTAGAGTTTTTTTTTTAATGCTTTTTCACTTGAAAAGACTGAATTCTCTAAGGTTACTTTCCAACAGATGTCATTTATTAAATGGTTATGTTTTCTCATTAATCTTAGCATTTTTCTCCTCTGTCATGCTATGAGAATGTAACCAAAATAAAACTTTAGGGATAGTTTGAGGCATGTATTGCCCACTCCCTTCCTTTCTTTGCCTCTGGAAACAGCTGTGTTTTAGAACAAGGGGGGATGATAATACAAAGAGGGCTTTCTTGGTCTCTTCCTCTACCATCGCTAGGAATTTATAATGTTGGTATGTGTTTTGTAGTACACAAGTATTATTTGTTGGTCATTAACATTTTGTGCAATAAAATTAGGCTTCTCCCCAAATGCGCCAAGTCCTAACCACTGGACCACCAGGGAATTCCCTAAAAAGCATATGTAATATGGGAGGGAGGGGGTTCTTCTTTAAGAATTGGAATAAAAAGTATCTTTACAAGCTTAAAACAAGTGAACAAGTGGCCACGTTGATTGGGCCGCTTCCGGGATCTTGGCGGTGGCGAGAGGCCCTGAAGTGTCTTTAGCTTCCTGGTAAGTTTGCCTCTGCTTGCTCTACAGTGTTTATATATACTTTGTGGTGTTTTTGCCATTGATTTGTGTTACATTTCACCTGGTCCCCCATTTGACTTAACAGACTTTTCGTGGATTTGTTATTTCACAGAATAGAAGTTGGGCAGTTTGGCCCAGGCTTAGGACTGTTCCTGCAGAGCCTGTTTTGGTCCATGTGTTGGAACCTAGAAACTGCCCTTTTGTTTTCTCTCTAATAAGAGATCATAAGGTGTTTTTGGTAGGGTTAGAGTTTCCTTTTTCTTTTTTTTTGGAAGGAGAATGATTAATGAATTTTCTTCTCGTAAAGAACCGTGATAAATTTTGTCCCTTCATTCTGTATGCATTGATTATCCAGTGTAAACAAAATATTTCAAGCAGAAATCCAAATGCCATGAAATGTATTGACTATAATCCGTGTACAACTTCTGTGAGCACCCATCAGCTAGATTAGGAAATACAAAGTTGGGCGTGTTTCTGTGTGTGGATGTATATGATAATTTTGTCAGATTAACCAGCAGGGATTTTCACTTAGAAAACAGAATTTCTTAGCACCTTATATATATAGATTATTAAAATACATAATTTAACTATAAAGAAATGGGATTAATTTTTAGATAAATATACTCATATTTTAAAATAAATCTTTTTCCCCTTTAGTGGATTTATTTTGGGAAGTTATATGCTTATTCCTACATTATTGAATTACTTGTTTTGGAATTTCCTATAGAATTTGTTTTATAAATACATTGTCTTTGTGTATAAATATGTACATACATATACACAAACACACACAAAGTTTTGTCTCTTGCATGACCTATGTGAAAAAATTTACAAAACTGTTGTTGTATTTATTTATGTGGGAAGATGAAAGGGTAAAATAAAGAGAAACAGCATATGCATGGATAGGAAGACTCAATATTGTCAGCATGCCATTTAATTAAGTGCAATTCCAAGCCTTGTTTTGGAGCATTTTACTTTGGAATTTGAAAATTAAAAAAAGATTTTAAAGTGCATTTAGGAAAAAAAATCATGCAAAAATAGCCAGGAAAATTTTCAAAATTAGAGTAATAACCAGAGAATTTATCCTGTCATTAACATATATTTTAATATATTGACATAATACTTCAGCAATTAACATGTATTATATGAATATGTATTATGTACTTAAGTGGTATTGTATTGGTGTCAGACTAGGCAAGTCAATGGGAAATGAGCCCAGGTATCTGTTGTGATTCAGTATATGGATACAGTACACATAAAATCATTGGGCAGGGTCACAAAATAATAACAGCATTTACAGGGCATTCATCATATACCAGATGCTGCTCTAATCACTTGACACAGATTATTTAATCCTCACCTCACAATAACCTTGTGAAGTAGTACTGGGACTATTTTATAGATGTTGAAACTAAGAGAGATAAAGTAACTTGCCAAAGTTCTTACAGTTGATAGGTGGAGGCGAGTTTTGAACCCAGGCAATGTGGCTCCCAACCCAAGCTCTTAAACATCATGCATTGTTACCCACAGTGCCCTTTGCCAATTACAGATGCTAGTTATTTTAAAGCATTGTTGGTATACCAAGCAAAACATACTTTAAGATTTTTTTTCACTTTTTAAATTGCATTCTTTAATTACCAATGAGACTGAACTTCTAAAATATCTGATATTTTAGTTTCTTTTTTGGTGAATTGTCTGCTTCTCCTGATATGTTTGACTTTCACTTATTGATTTATAAGAATTCTTCACGTATTGAGAATATGAACCTTTATCTGTCACATATACAGCAGCCATATTCAACTCCATTTATTTCCTATAATATAGAAATCCAATTATTTCCTATCTTGCCCCTGTTTCATCAACTGTATTGTTTTCACTCTTCCTGCAGAACCCTTACTCTTCAGGACCTCAGTTTATGTTTAAACCCTGAAACCCTGGACGGTGAGAGCCTCCTCTTCTAGGCAACCCAAACACCCTGTACTTCCCTTTCTTACACACAAATCAACTTTTATTTACTTCTCTGAAGTATATCCATTTTAGTAGAGGGTAACTTATCTGAGTCTAAGCATCTTGTCAATCTTGTATACTTCTTGCCTTTGCCAAGGAAATCAAGGCTCTGGCTGACTTTCCCCTTGGTCTTTTGTGCCTCCTGACCAACACTGGTATTCTCCCCTGTGACTCTGCGTGGTGTGTGGTAACCCCCCTCTCTGTGAATATAATAAACTTCCTTCCAAGCCTCATTTTGTTTCTTCTCGTGGCCACACTGTCTTTATCATACCATATACAACATGTACATTCTTAGAACACTATCTGTAGAGCTAGGGATGTGCTTGGCACTCAATACTTGAGGAATAAATACAGATGGCCATTTGGGAAGATGTATAAAAGTTCCACCTTCGACCTAGCAATTTCTTTTCCACAAATTTTTTTTTAGATTTTAAAAAAATGAAGTATAGTTGATTTACAATATTGGGTTAGTTTCAGGTGTACGGCAAAGTGATTCAGTTATACATATATAGAGATACTTTTTGCCAATTATTTTTCCATTATAGATATTGAATATAGCTCCCTGTGCTATACAGAAAATCCTTGCTGTTTATTTCATATATGGTAGTGTGTACCTGTTAATCACATACTCCTAATTTATCCCTCCTCCCTTTCCCCTGTGGTAACTATAAGTTTGTTTTCTATGTCTGTAGGTTTGTTTCTGTTTTATAAATAAGTTCATTTGTATTGTTTTTTAGATTCCACAAATATTTTAAAAAGAAATAACTGGACAAGTGTACAAAGATTTATGTCTGAGGTAGCTTATTACTTCATAGTGATAATAGTAAAAGAAAATCTGAACCACGCAACTCTCTAACAAAGAATTGATTAAATAAGTTGTGGTAAAACCAAGAATGGAATTCTATGCAGCCACTAATATTAATTTGTATTAATATTTTTATCTATTAATATAAATATTAATATGGAAAGATGTTAATAACATATTTAAAATTAAAAAGTAGGTTATAATAATATTAACAATAATAATGATAACTTACACTTAAATAACTTTTACTACTTCTTACAAAAGACTATGTGTGGCTTGATAATATTTTCATAAATATATACTTACATAGAAAAATGTCTGGATATGTCATTTACCAAGCAGCTCATTATTGACTAGGATGAGAGATAGTTTTCCTTAAAAACTCTTTTTTCTATAATGAATATGTAAAATCAACAGGGCTGTACAATACCAGATAGATTTAATGTTTTAAAAGAGATGGGAGTTATCTAGGGGTGAGTACAATGGATAAGGTAGATAATGCTATATTGTGTGTAATTATACAACAGTAAGGTTGATTTTCCTGGTGACTTGTAAAGTGATTCTAAAGACATTTCCAAGATTGGAGTTCCAAAAATACATTGAGCGAGGGCAGTATAGTGGTAATGAGTGTTCTTCCTCCAGAAAGGCCACTTCAAAAAACAGCTTTTACTTGAATAACTAAATGTTGCTATGGTTGTTAAAAAAGATTCATTTTTAAAGTAATGCCCTCATATAGCATAACAGCGGGTGTATTATATTATACTGATGCACTAAAATTTATCAACACTGCAATGTACTGAAGGTAGGATGAATGGAACGATGGCTACCAAAGCTATCATGTGCTAATCCCTGGAACCTGTGAATGTTACCTTATATGGAAAAAGGGAGATAGGGAGGTTATCCTGGATTATCTAGATAGGCCCTAAATGCCATCACAAGTGACCTTATAAGAGACAGGTAGAAGGACCTTTGACATGAAAGAGAAGACAGTGTGACCATGGAGGCAAAGATTAAAATGATGTGGCCACAAGATGATGTCAACATCCACCAGATGATGGAAAAGAGAAAGGATTCTCCTCTAGAGACTCCTGAGGAAGTATGGTCTTGCTGAAATGTTCATTTAAGACCTCTAGACTCCAGAACTACAAGAGAATAAATTTTGGCTGTCTTAAGCCATAAGGTTTCTGATAATTTGTTATAGCAGTTGTAAGAAGCTAATATAGTACTAGCTATACATTCATGATATTGGAATCTGGCTTATTTTCATTCTTTGAACAACATTCTAGTGAAACACGAAACAAAGCTAATTCATGTTTTAAAAAATGTAAACTAATGCTACTAGTTTAGTAATATATATTATTTAAATAGAGATATAATTCACATACCATAAAATTCACCTTTTTAAAAAATATAAAATTCAGGGGGTTTAAGTATATTCACCAAGTCATAGAACCATCACCACTATCAAATTCCAGAATATCATCATCATCATCCTCCAAACAAACCATATACCCATTAGCCATCACTCCCAATCTGTCCCTCATCCCAGACCCTGGCAATCACTAATCTTCTCTTTGTCTGTATGAATTTACCTTTTCTGAACATTTGATATATTGAATCATATCGATACAATATGTGGCTTTTTGTTTCTGGCTTCTTTCACTTAGCATAATGCTTTCAAGGTTTCAACATGTTTCCATGTTGTAGCATATTTCAGTTTCACATTTCACTTTATTCTTTTTTGTGAATGAATAATATTTCATTGTATGGATATATCACATTTTGTTTATCCATTCCATCAGCTAATGAACATTTGGATTAGTTCTACTTTTTGGTTATTATGAACAATGCTTCTGTAAACATTCATCTGTAATATTTTGTGTAGACATATGCTTTCATTTCTATTGGTTGTATACCTAGGAGTGGAATTGCTGGAGCATGTGGTAACTCTATATTTAACTTTTTGAGGAAATGCCAAACTTTTCCACAGTAGCTGCACATTTTATATTTCCACTAGCAATGTATGAGTGTTCAATTTCTCTACATCTTTGCCACTACTTATTATCTCTCTTTTTGATACTCATTCTAGCAGATATGCTGTACTTCATTGTGGTTTCAATTTGTATTTCTCTAATGATTAATGATGTTGACCAGTATTCTATGTGCTTGTTGGACATTTATATATTTTCTTTGGTGAAATGTCTATTCAGATCATTTGCCCCCCTTTTTTTGGATGATTTGTCTTCTTATTTTTGAGTTGTAAGTGTTCTTTATATTCTAGATACAAACCCCTTATGAGATATATGATTTACAAATATTTTCTTCCATTCTATGGGTTGTCTTTTAACTTTCTTGATAGTGTCTTTTGAGCATGTAAGTTTTTAACTTTTATGAAGTCCAGTATATCTGGTTTTTTAAAAATTTTATTTCATTGCTTGTGCTTTTGGTGTCATGTCTAGGAAATTGATGCCTAATTCAAGGTCACAATGATTTGTGCTTCTGTTTTCTTCTAAGAGTTGTATACTTTTAGTGCTTACATTTGGTTCTTTGATGAATTTTGTGTTAATTTTTGAATATGATGTGAGGTAGGGATCTAACTTCATTCTTTTGCATATGGATATCCAGTTGTCCCAGCACAATTTTTTGAAAAGACTACTCTTTCCCCATTGAATTTTCTTGGCAACTTTGCCAAAAATCAGTCCATGTAAGGGTTTATTTTTCGACTCTGTATTTTATTCCAGTGATGTATGTCTAACTTTATGCCAGCACCACACTGTCTTGATTATTGTAAATTTGTAGTAAGTTTAAAATCAGGAAGTGTGAGTTCTCCAACTTGGTTCTTCTTTTCCAAGATTGTTTTGTCTATCATGGGTCTGTTGCATTTCCATATACATTTTAGAATCATCATGTCTACTTATTCCATACAGCCAGCTGGGGATTTTCCTAAGAATTACATTGAATCTGTAGATCAATATGGGGAGTATTGCATCTTGACAATATCAAGTCTTCCAATCCATGAACAAAGGCTATCTTTCTATTTTTTTAGGTCTTTAATATGTCTCAATGTTTTCTAGTTTTCAGTACACCCCTTGCTTTTCCTTTTTAAAATTCATTCCTAAGTATTTTGTTATTTTTTATAATATCATAATTGCAATGGTATCTGTTTTCTTAGTGTGTAAGTTGTGAGTTATTTGATGAACAGTTTTCATAGGTTTTGATTACCTAGTATTTTAACTGTTACGATTCTATGAAAAAAATAACATCACAAATTCAAAATAGACAATTTTATGTGAAAGGCCAGCCAGACTATTTTGACATTATTCTCTTGCTACTTACATGCTAAGCTCAAACTTCGTCATCTTTTTTTCTGCCTTCCTGACTCTTGCCATATCTGCATGCCATTTAATATATTTTTAAAAATATAATCACTTTTTAAACTTAAATAAATTTATCTAAAAGGAAATTTTATATCAAAAATTTAGGGAGAAAATACATAAGTCATTTCTAATATGTACTGCTATAAATATATTATTATTAAAATGTTCTTTTATATACTACCTAAAATTATTTTTATGTAATCACAAGTTTACTACTCTTTGGGAATCTCTGCTATAACCAGCTTAATTTACTGGATGAAATAGTTTTCCTAAAATTTATCTTATGGTGGCTAGGTTATCCCTTTCTGACATGAAGCAGAGATTTAGAGTCATTATCAGAATACCTACAAAAGACAAAAGTAATTGTCTAGGCAAAAAGACAGAAGGCAAAAGACAGAAGTAATTCCTCCAGTTCTTGATTTTTCTTTCCTAAGGAATAGCTAAAGGATATATATCAGTTAGTGATACTCTCATGAATAAAATCTGCTCTCATTCAATGCTCCATGGATTACATCATGCTGCTATCTGATAAATATAAATAATCTCCTTCTAGAGGGTAGAGACTGTGTATTTAACTTGCTTCATACAGCATGCAGCATAACATTATGTTCATTTCACTTAATAAATGCAAGTTGATGATATAATGCATTTGTTAATCACCAATCATCCTGAAAAATAATGATGTCCCCAGAGCTGATGGGTACACCCCAGAGTTTTCTTATTGAGGGTGGAACATTATGAGAGGCCTCCACTTAAAAGGAAACAGTAGAAAAACTGTTCAGCTTTTCAACAAAAAGAGGGAGCTTTTGTCCTTGATAATTAAATTTCTTTTCAAAGCTAAGAATTACCTGAATGTTTTACTTGGAGAATAACAATATTTATTTAAATAAAAATTTAAAGCATTTCATCCAGAAAAGAAAACACTTCATCTCAGGATTTTTAAACGACTTTTCAATAGAAACCAGGCCACAGGATCCTTGGTGTGAAGAATTAGTTAAGGGTTAAGAGGTAGGGAAACAGACTCTTGGCTATCTCTTGACGCAAGCATGTTCAGATATTTAGAGAAACACCAAAATTAGCCTTATTTCACTTCTCTGTCTACCTGCAAGCACTCCTGCCTCAAATTCCTAGTTCAGGGTCTGTGAAGCTAGGGACAATCTTCAAGAGGGAAAGGACTTTTCTTATCGTTATTGCCATAGTCTAGTAATGCAAGAGCTAAGAGTAGTTGTATTCTGACTAGCTACTACTAGAAATACATGATTCACGTAATTTGATTTTGAGCATAAAATTTCCTAGATGTTGCTCTTTGGAAGAAAAAGAATCAGTGCAGCTGAAGAAAGGTAGGAAGGTATCATTTTTAAAAAACGCACAGGAGTATTTAGGAAGTATTTATAATCTAATACAGATTGTGAATTACTTTATAGACTGGTACCATGTTGCTATAGCCCTGCAAGATATACCTGAAATGAATTATAGTGGTTTTTAATTTACTTTTTCATTTTATTAAAGAAACAATGAGAGCCTTTCTCCTAAGAGTAGTTTATTGTACTGTGTCATGACCTGCATCTTTCCCACTTATAAAATGTATGTTCCTGTATGTGTTTTGATTTCATTGTATCCTTGATTGAAGAGTTGTTATCTTGATTAAAATGATGATAGGGCATCTATCTGACTGGTAATCTAAATAGAAATTCCTACCCAAATGTGACAGGAAACTTCTTGATCAAATGCCCAGACTGAAAGTAATGTAATTATTTGTCTTCCTGTTTAAAATGCCCTTTATATTTCAAGATGTTTGGATACTTGAATGCAGAGTTTAGGATTAATCAAACAGTCAGTATTCCCAAATCCTTAAACATCTATAAGGCTATAAATTTAGGTTGTTTGTTCTTTTAAAGCCAGAGAAGTTTGATTATAGCATCAAAATATAAAGTCTGGAGGATGAATTATTTTGCAAGAGTAAAATTAAAACTAGATCTACATTTTATTTCTTAGATTTTTTATTTTTTAGAATAGCAGATACATAAGCGGAGAGATCTGTGTGTTTTAAGTAATAGAAAGTTAAAGTGAATGGCTAAAACATCTAAGGTCAGGCTTCTTGGTGCTGAGAAGACTCAGCCCTTTTGCCAGTACACATATACACTTTTGCTTTGATACAGTCAAGGTTGTTGGTTTAAATAACTTCCCTTCCCCATCTTGTGTCTCTTAGGAATTGGGCACAACAAATCCAGCCCTCATGTACATTTGTCACCCTCCTTCCCTGCCTCTTTGTCCCTCCCCTTCCTCCCAATGACTTGGATTCTCACACCTTGTTGAAGTCACAGCTCCCCTTGTTTGTAGACCCAAACTAAGACAAGCCCCCCTCACACTTATTTGCCATAAAAATATGTATATAAATTAGGATTTAGTTTTTTTTTATGTCCTGTGACCATACAGATTTTAAGTAAAAAATTTCTGAATTGTTATCATTATGATTTTTATGAATACAAAAATAATAAAAAATGTACATATGTTTTGATAATGAATGGTAAAATAAAAATAAACTTTTATTGGTAATATATTTCTTAATGAGATGAAAATTGGGCCAGTTTCCCTAATTTAGATTATGTATCTGTGGATGATTATCCATGCTAAGGATATTTCCTGAAACAATATACTATAGTAGGATTAGGATGGATGAGAATTATGTTTTCCCTTGTAAGGGGGAAAATGGGGATGTGGGCAAGAAAAACTTGCCTCTTTATCAAAGGTATTTTCTCAGGTAGAGTCTTGGGACATTTTAGAGTCCTTATGCAAATTGCTTACCTAAAATATATCTATGAAGTTTAGAGTGATGCCACTACAAGCCAAGGAGTGACAGCAGCCACCAGCATAAGTAGTATATACCGAGGTATAAGCTTAGCCCAAGCCTCAGGCTCTCTACTAGAGGCTAAGGACTTTCTTAGATACAGAAATCCCTATGTCAAACTCAGCTCATTGCTTGCAGAATGCTGATTCCAAGGTATCTGGTAACAACCAAGAGACCTGGAACATATTCCAGAGAATGTAGATTTTCTTCTAGCTATACCAGAGGCTTTGGAATTGTATATGAACTAAATTAATTTAGAGGCAATAGCCATAGATTTAGCGATATTAGTTCATCTTAGAGACGTTTATAATCTTTAAACCGATTCTATAATTAATACCCTAATTGAGAAATTTAGCTCCAAAGTAAAATTTTCAAAATGCTCTAATTCTCTGACAGTTTCCCAGAGTGAATCTACTTTGTGTTTTCCTTGTCCTGATATTTATCATTGTCATTTTCCGTTTTTAACTTGGAAGCTTCAGAGAAGGAAGAAATTAATAATTACTCACAACCCATGACCCAGAACTAATAGCTGTTAACATTTGGCTTTTTTGTGGTTTTGTCTTTTCTCTATGTGTATTCTTTAAAAAGATTATATAAGTAACCTAGAGTATTAGTTTCCTGTGGCTGCTGTAACAAATTACCACATACTGGGTGACTTAAAACAATAGAAATTTATTCTATCCTAGTTCTGGAGGACCTATGTCTGAAATCAGTTTTACTGGACTAAAATATAAGATATTTTCAGTTCCATGCTCCCATTGGATGTTCTCAGAGAGAGTCCATTCCTTGCCTCTTCTAGCTTCTGGTGGGGGCTGCTACTGCTTGGCTTGTGGCTGTATCTCTCCAGTCTTCAAAGTCAACACCTTCAAATCTCTCTGTTCTATCTTCCTATTGCCTTCTTCTCTGTGCATCTGTGTCAAATCTCTTCTACCTCTCTGTTATAAACATACTTGTGATTGCATTTAGAACTCATCCAGATAATGCAAGATAATCGCTTTATCTCAAAATCTTTAGTTCATTCATACCTACAAAATCTTTTTTATATAAAAGAACATTTTTAGGTTCTGGGATTAGAATCTGATATCTTTGATGGGGGGGGGTGACATTTTCAGCCTACAACATGTATGAGTATATAGTCCATTTAAATTAGGATGTTGCAGATAGAGCTAAAATCCCACTTGATGTCTGCTCCCAGTTCCAGCCCTCTCTACACTCCCTTAGGAGTCATCACCATGTTTAGTTTGTTATCTTTCTAGTACTTTTAAGAACCTTTTACCTTTCCATACATGTACATCCATAGAAAATGTGTGGCATTGTTTTTGTGTGGGTGTGTATATGTAAGCCCCAAAATGTTAACAAGCTATTCTGGTCGTTTTTGCAACTTAGCTTATTTTTACTCAAAATGTTTTTGGGATAAAGTTGCATTGATATACTTAAAAACACTGTTTTTTTAAATTACAGCATTTCATCTTAAATATTACCACATTTAATCTATTCCCTTATTTATGGATGTTTATTTCTATTTTTTGCTATTATATGCAATATCCTGGTACAGGCATCCTTCTGTATGGACTTGTATTACTGAAAGTGTATGAAAGAAGAGCTTTCCCTACCACCTGACCTATACTTCACGTTCTCAGATATTTTACATTTTGTTCAGGTTATTAATATATCTAGGCTTATTTGTGTGTATTATTGAGATAAAATTATAATTTTATTTTTCTATTTTGTTAGCCAATTTTCAAACATTACATATTAACTGTTCCACCCTTTCCCATTTGCCTCTTCTGTCACACAGCAGGTTATTTTATATGCATAAGTCTGCTTATTGTGTCTTCATTCTATATAGTGAAATAAGTTTTATATTAAGCCATTCTATTTACCTTTCTCCACAGCACTTGTCTACACTTAACTTGCTCATTTGTTCATGATCTCTTTCCTGCCACTATAATATAAATTCTATTGATTTGTTCACCTTTGCCTCCCAGCACATAGAATAATACCTGGCACATAGTAGATGCTCAAAAAACATTTATTGAGTAAATTTTTTTACTGGCTAGCTTATACAGTCATTTTCAGTGATATTTCTCTGATATATTATTACCTCTGTATGTGTAGTGTGTGCCTCTGTGGGCGTGTCACTAGATATATAATATAGGTAAAATATCTAGCCTTTAATTATACCTGAGAACTGCTTCATAATGTTGGGAGACATGTTGTTCTTTATGAGTCTCATATTTCTGCATATCTTGTGAGCAGAGACACTGAGTGCCTTTGTTTAACACTATATTTTTGAGGATGTTTTTACACCAGAGGTGGACCATGGATCAATTTGGCTTGCCATCTGTTGTTGTAAATAAAGTTTTATTAGAATTCACCATATCCATTTGTTTACATATTGTCTGTTTCTGCTTTTACACTACAATAGCGACAGTAGAGTAATTGCAACAGAGACCATATGGCCTGCAAAGCCTAACATATTTACTATCTGTCCCTTTACAAAAAAATTTGCTGACGCATGCATAGCAAATAGCCTTGGAAGATAGAAACAGTATCTCCCTTCAAAGCAAAAGGCACATTTGTTTGTTGTCCGATATAACAAATATGTCATTCTTTCAACGTTCAGGATTCCAGTCCTGTAATGTAACCTAGTACACATGCAGACATCACTGGCTCTCTGTACATCAACCTGTGGGGATGGGGCTCAGGGACACAGCACAAATGCTGATACTCAGGCCACTCTATTGCGGTGACTAATAAACTTTCCTTTGTTTCTGACTCCAGAGATTCCTGTCTTCTACAAACATCCAGGAAACTGCGGCAGGCTGATTTATTAGCTTGCAAGTAGAGTAAAATCTCTGACATTTCACAGTTTTTGACCATAATATCTACCAGACTTTTATTTCCAAAATTTAAAACTAGTGTATCTGTTGGCTGCAGAAAAATGCTCGATTAGCCTATAGCAAGCTACTTAAAATATCATCATTGTGACATTAACAACTACCATTAAAATGCCTTTGGAAATTTCTGTGTCTGATCTACTCTGCCACATTTTCTTGAAGGTTTTTTTTATATCAACATCACAAAGGTAAGGACACATCTCAGATATGCTAGATCTTCTTTAACAATGTATAGTGTAACTGTAATTTGTGATTTTTCTTTTCTTTTTGGCCTTAGATATATTTTTAATCTGTACTTCATAAGAGGACAAAAGGCTCACTACCTCCTAACAGACTTTTTATCTGGCCCCATTTGCACTGTTCTAATATCCTAGGAATTCTTGAGTAATGCATATTTACTCTATGTGGTGTCATTATTGATCTTCTTGGTTCTTAATTCTATTTTTTAAAACTGTCATCATATCCAGGATCTCACAGATGTTCTGCTTTTTCATCCTCCACTCTCTCCCTGAGACATCTGTAAATTCATTATATATTTTCAAGATTTGAAGAGATTACTTATTGGGAGAAAATCACTATTTTTGGTAAATCATTAGCTTGTTAATGAACTCTTGAACAATTAATCTAAAATTCCACAATTAAAGAACATGACCATATTCTATGATAAATATGACAGTATTCATAGCTCAAAGAGCATAAATAAACACAGAAGAGCTCCTTCAGCCTCAGGTAAAAGCAAGTTCTGCCTGAAGTCTAAAATAGAAGAAAAACAAACCAATAAATTTTTACATTGAAGTTGTTGGATGAAAGATATAAAAATAAGATTTATATTATCTAAAGACAAGCTCATTTTTATAAAAAGGCTATAAGAAACTCTTTTACACACACATTTTTTATTAATCCCACCGTATACTTTATATCCTTTTAAAATAGTTGAAATGATCTCCCATAGTCAAAACAAAGTTGTCAGTGTGTTAGTCCATTTACAGCATGCTTTCAGAAAGATAATGGGTCACAGATGATGACATGAATCCTCATGAACTATTTTCTTATAAAAAGAGTTCATGACCCTTCAAGATAAGTGATATTATCATGCAAGTAAGGAATAGAGGAGGAGACCCTATTTCAAAAATAAATTTTCATCTATTTTGACATTTAAATGGAATCACATTTTTCTGATAATAGATTTTTTTTAAAGACAGAAGCCAACATCTAACATGATTATAGATGTTTAAATTAATGTGAAGAATGTGTTCCAAACGAGATGAAGGAGATGAAATTATCCTTGTTCTTTTAGCAACATCAAAAATGGTTGTAAGAAATTTGTTTCTTAGTTTTTCTTAGGACTGTGTGACCTTGAGCTAGCCAGCCATTGTACTTTCTTTATTTCCAAAAATAATATTTAGATTAATAATCAGTGAGAAGAACATTCTTGGAGGCTTTAAAATATAATAGATAATTATACTTTGTCAGTAAGCGTTGCTGTATAGGTCAGCTTATGACTATCTGTCTTTCATAACAGCTACATGTCAAGGTTAACCATGGGCCATTATTATGACTCCTTAGAGATTTGGTCACTATTCGTGATTTTCTTTCCACTTTATAACTTTCCAACCCTTTCTTTAATATTAACTTCCTCTTTTCTAATAGCTTTCCTGGAAGTTGGTGGATCTGCTCTATTTCTTCCTTGTTTCCCCCAGCTATGGCAAAGGTGGCAGATATTATTAAGCTTTAATTTCTTTGCTGCCTGGACTGTCTGGAAATTCAACCATCTTTTCTTCACACAAGCCAAACCCAGTTTCATCACTGACAGCTTGGCCACATGCCGAGGTCTTGCTTTTAGTCGTTCTTGCCTGGTTATTTATTATAAAGTGTGTATCACACATAGTCATTAGGAAAATATTATCAGTTGTAAAGACTGAAAGCTATAATAAATTTTAAAATGTGGCAGTGAAGAATGTGATTGCTTACTGACTAAAACTAGAAAAAAAAAATATCGTCATGACCCATAAGTCAGAATAAGATAATGGAACTGGTGGGGTTTCTGATAGGACTATTAAATTATTTGTTAAGTTTATTTAAAAACCAATCTGATACACACAATTCTATGATTAGATATTTTTGTAAACTCCATTTACAGTTGATGAGCCTAAGTTTTAAGATAAATGTGTTGTTCTAGGAAATAGACCTGGTGAGTTACAGAGAGGATCTCAAACTCTAGTACTTAACTTCTCTACAACAACAGGAGAAAAGATGAGGGAGAAAGGCAATCAAATGTTCTGTACACAGGAGAAAAGAGGAGGAGAAGATATTCACATTTCACGTAATTCCCCAGTTTTTTCCTTTTCTATTTGGCCAGAAAGTATCTTTTACTATTCCAAATTATTGCTAAAATGTATTTATTTGAGGAGGATGGAGGGTGGTTTCAGGCTTTTCTATCCATCTCCATTAGAATAGATTAATTTATTACAGTTGTTACTTCAGTTTAGCCATTTTGGAAGAACTTAAGAGTTTGTTGGCAGTTGAGAACTGAGAAAGTCAATTTTAATAGGAAGCAGGGATTTGCCTTGGAGGGAGTTGTGGTGTGGTGACTGGAAAGAATGGGAGAGAGAAGAGTGTCGGAGTTGAAAGGGTATGAAAAGGAACCCTAGATAAATTTAGCCCATTCTCTTCTGTGCTAAGGGCCAGACAAGAAAGCTGGGACGGAAGTAAGGCAAGGCTAGGGTTAGCAAAATGATACTCTGATTCAATTTTCTTTCCTGCCTCATTCATCTTATCCTGCTTTCAGAAAGCCATTGTCAAAAGATAGGGTTTCATGGTGGAGCCCTTCTGTTCATGTCAGTTAAGAGAGCAATGTGTTGCGGTTAAGATTGACAGGGGTGAACTGAAGTGGGTGGGGAGGCAGAGGTAGTAGATGCCTCTTGTGCTTTGTTCTATCATTAATGGGAAACAGACAGTCCAAACACCTCTTGTAAATGCTCAAATCTACCTCAATCAGACACTGTAAGCACTATTATGGCATCCTTTTTTCTGTCTTTATCTTATGAGTATATGGACCTTTTTAAAAAAAGGCACCAGTATTTTTACAACATGCTTCATTCTACTAAGACTTATCTGAATTGAAATTACTGAGTTCCTTCTTAGGATCCAGTTATGTGCCAATGCACACATTTGCCCTTCATAGACCCGTTCTTTTACAGTGACTTAAAGGGCTTAAAGGGCAGCTGGGTATTTTATATATAAAGAGAGAATCCTTTATAAGAATGTCCTCATATTTGGTGAAGAAATTTTACCTAAACTGAAATACAATGAAGGGGTTACAGATTCTATTTCAATTTAATAACATGTCCTTTAAAACATGAAGATTTAGTTAAAAGCCTATCTATTCCTTTCCAAGTAGAATAACCTTTCTACACAAGTTCCTTTTCATTCATGAGTTCTTTCCTACTTAGAAAGTTTTCATGCCTTAATGATTTATATTCACTCAATGATAGGATTATATAAGAACTGGAGATAAAGTCAGCTAAAGAATAAAGAATGTAATTTTTTGTTAGACATCTTTAAAATATTTTTAGAAAGATGAAGTAATTTAAAATAAATATTCTAAATTTTGGTGTTTAGTGTTCTCCAGTTTTGTGGTGGGCTACATCATTAATCAGTAGGCTGTAAATTATGAGATGAGTCAATGACTGCACATGTGGGATTATAATCTGTAGAAAAATAGTAACTGAAATGATTTATTTGGATGAATGCAACATATATTTCACTATTTTGTAAATTTCTACAGTTTGATTTAAATAATGATTTCAGGGAATTTACCAGAGTCCTTTATCTTAAGTTTACAGATGTGAAACCAAACAGGACCCTGCAGGACCTTTATGGGGACAGACCCCTGTTTCCCCTGCCTCTTGTTTGTAGAAAACTTTAGCCTCCTAGACCTTCCCTGAGTTCCACAGAGCAAATTTAATCAGAGAAGTGAGAAAATGCAGAAACAAAGGAAAGCAGTCAAGGAAGACAAAATAATAATAGTTTAGCCATAAAACAAAGTCAAGGACCTTTAGTTCCTCCTTGAGAACTATAGATAATATCCTGAGCCACATCCCTGAATCATTTTGCAGATACTAAAAAATCCCCACCAGGTAGAAGCTAACTGCATGATGACCATATGCACATAGCCACCGGACTGGCTGGAGTCTGAGGACTGATAATGTTGACTCCCAAAATACCACCCTGTTACCTCACTACCAGCCAGTTAGAAGAATGTCCACAGGCTGATCAGGTACCATGCAATCCCCTCCCTCACTTTGCCTTTATAAACCTTTCCCTGAAAGCCATCTGGAAGTTCAAGTCTTTTGAACATTAGCTGCCTGTTATCCTTGTTTGGACTTGCAATAAATGCTGTACTTTCCTTCACCACAACCTAGTATCAGTAGATTGGTTTTGCTGCAGTTCAGGCGAGCAGACCCAGGTTTGTTTTGGTAACAGATGATTATTTGCATATAACATTTGCTTCTTAATCTGAGGACACATTTAGACTTTAAAATGTACTGACAGTTCATAGTGAGGTGAGTAGCTCACTGTAATCCAACACAAGTGTTTGACGAATGCAAAAACTGCTCAACTTTTTCCCCCAAAGGGCAAGTTAATTTAAATACTTTCCTGATACTTAGAAAAGTCCTAATTTTCTACCACATTTGTCAGGTCTCTCATGGTCCATATTCTGTACTTTCCCTTTAATTATTGACGTGTATATTCATGTGTTGTTTAATTCAGGTCAAAGTGACTACAAAGGAAAGGCTTTGGGCTATTAGGTGGAGATTACAATTGTGTTCTTACTTCAGGTGTAGAAAGGGCCAATTGTGAATTTTTTCTGGAAAGAATCTATCCCAGCCTCTGTGCTGTGTATGAGGTTGGAGCCATAGTGGTTAGCTGGTTTTCCTTCAAGGGTCTGAGAGAAAGAGTAACAGATAGCTTACTAGCCTTGCTCAAAAGATGAACAAGACAGGGGTTAAATTTGTAGCTATTTCTGATTTTGAATATTGCTATTTATTTTAAGAATAGTAATACAACACATTAAGATGCATTTAAAATCATTTAGAATGTTTCAATTCAATGGTAGGTGGAGTTGGAAGCAATTCTAATTAATTCATTTTCAGGCAAATTAACTGAATTAGAATTTCTGATAACATAAATTAACTTTTTGGACTTTTTAAATTTTTGGTAATAAGTGCATTTGCAGTAAAATAGTAGGCGATATTCAACCAACCTAAAAAATACAATGTTTCTTTAAAGCTTTAGCACAGAAATTGTGGATATGGAAATTATTTTGATAAAAAAAATATTGCATATGTTAAAAAGTCGAACAGAGTATCTACTTAGAAATATATTATCAGAGGAGGAAGGCTCCAAAGAAACACAGTGATTAGAAAACCAGGAGAGATCATTGTCAAGGTGGTCAAGGGAGTAAAGTTTGGAGAAACAGTACAAGTGGACCGTTTTAATGCAGCAGAAAGTTCCAGTAAAGTGAAGACTGAGAAGGTTACATTGCATCTGGCAATTTGGGGTTTATTGGTGACCTTTCTGAAAGCAGTTTGAGTGGAATGGTACAGTTGGAGATCAGGTTGCTGAGGCTGCAAGACAAAATGGGACATGAGAAATTAGCAGTGGAAGATTAGATTCATTTTTCAAGTCCGGGTGGTTAAAGGAAGGCACTAGGAAATGACAGGGTTGAGGAGGAGTTTTGAGGAAGAAAGTCAATCAAATGTTCTGTACACAGGAGAGAAAAGCCCATGGTCAGGAGAGAAGGTAAAAAGAAAGGAGAAGAGATCGATAAATTCTTACTGAAGCCCTGAATTCCTTTATTCTATTAGTACAAATGGAGTTACACCAAGAAGCAGCTTCTTTTTGAACTCTGTTTAAAGTTCAAAATCAGGACAAGGTAAAAATAATTTCTAAAAATTATAAAAGTGTATTTGTGTCTAAAGTTTATTGATGATGCATACTTTCCCAAGGTATTTTTAAAAATCTATTTCCATCATTCTTTTTCCTTATCAAATTTCATCCAGTTGGAAAGTGTTCTTATTTCCTATTTTGGAGAAGATTTGGGGTAAGATTAATATTTCTTAAATGCTTAGTAAAATTCACCAATAGCCACCTGTGACTAGATTTTTCTTTGTGGGAGGATTTTTATTATTATTCAATTCATGTAATGATACAGAAATATATGTATATTTACAAACATAGGACTCTTCAAAGTTTCTATTTCTTCTTTGTCAGTGTTGATAAGTTGTGTTTTTCCAGAAATTTGTCTATCTCATTTAAAATTTAAAATTAATTGGCATTTTTGATAATTTTTATTGCCTTCAAATATTGGTAGGAGGGCTTCCCTTGTGGCGCAGTGGTTGAGAGTCCACCTGCCGATGCAGGGGACACGGGTTTGTGCCCTGGTCCGGGAAGATCCCACATGCCGCCGAGCGGCTGGGCCCGTGAGCCATGGCAGCTGAGCCTGTGCCTCTGGAGCCTGTGCTCCGCAACGGGAGAGGCCACAACAGTGAGAGGCCCACATACCGCAAAAAAAAAAAAAAAAAAATATATATATATATATATATGTAGGAAATATGAATCATAGGCATGAATCATAGGCATGAAATATGAATCATGTCTTTTTCCTTGGTCAGTCTTCTCAGAGATTTACAAATTTTATTAGTCTCTTCAAAGAATTAAACTTTTGGTTTTGTTGACTATATTTCACTGATTTCTGCTCTTATCTTTATTATTTCCTTTCTTCTACTTTCTTTGGGTTTAATTTGTTTTTCTTTTCCTAACTTCCTAAGATGGATACTTAGATAATCTATTTCAACCTTTATTCTTTTCTAATATAAGCATTTAAAGACAAACTTTCCTTTAAGCACAGCTCTACTTGCATAGCACAAGTTTGAAATATCATATATTCATTATGATTCAGCTCAAAATATTTTTTAATTCAGATCTTTCTTATTCAACTCATGGGCTATTTAGCAGTGTATTCCTAAGTTTCAAAACATTTGCGGTTTTAAAAATGGTATTTTTGGTATTGATTTCGAGCTCAGACCTACTGTAGTAATCAAACTTCTCCCTGTTAATTCAGTCATTTTAAATTTGTTGAGATTTGCTCTGTTACTTAGCATATGCTATTTCTGGTAAATGTTTTATGTACACTTAAAAGTAATGTATATTCTGAAGTTTGGGGTGAGGTGTTATACGTATGCTAATTCGGTCAATTTTGATAATTGTGTTATTCAAATTGTCTGTCTTCACTCTGTGTGTCTGTGTGTGTGTGTGTGTGTGTGTGAGTGTGTCCTTGTTCTGTCAATTGCTGAGGTAAGTGTATTAAAATCTACCTTTATGCTTACATATTTGTCTGTTTCTCCTTTCAGTTTTTATCAAATTTTGCTTTATATACTTTGAGGCTGTGTTACTACGTGTGTACAAATTTGAGTTTTACATTTTTTTTGGTGGATTGACTCTTCCACCATAATGAAATGCCTCTATTTCTAGTAACAGTTCTGCCTTAAATTTTACTGTGTGATATAGCTATATAAGTATAGCTATGTAAGTATATTGCTTCTTACAGTTTGTGTGATATATCTTTATGTACTTAAAAATAAGCATTTTTGGATCTTTATGTCTTGATGTGTCTCTTGTAAGCATATAGTTGTTATTTAATTCATTCTAGTGATCTTTGATTTATAATTGCGGTATTTAGTTCTTTTCCATTAAGATAATTATTGGTATATTTAGCTTAAATCTATTTTTTATTTATTTTCTTGTATTTTATTTTCCCTTTTCTCTCCTTTCCTTCTTTCTTTAGGGTTAATCAGGTAATTGTTATTGTTCCATTTTTTTTAAATCTCAGGCTGTAAGGAGCTAAAGGATGAGAAATTATACTCACTTATACTTTGTGTACTTTCATGGAATCACTTTTTCTTGTTCCTATATTTTGAAATAGGCTTTGTAAAAATAAAGCTGTCTATTTTGCTCAGAGTTTCTGAGAAGTTATTTTGGACAGTTCATTATAGCATTTTCTAGTACGTTTATGTGAAATCAGGGAAGGTTATTTTTTGGATCACGTTTCAAAAGGGTCATGTCAAACAGGTAGGGAGTTGTGGCAGAAGTAAAGTATGCAGATTTTACCTTTGATTTGTCTTGAAAGTGAGAGGAGATTATGATTGTTTGATTGTTGTCAATGAATCATTAAGATCAGCATTCCTCTTATAGGAAAAGTCTGCCTCAAATCAATAGGATAAAAAAGTAAAGAAACAAAAAAAGAAGTTAAAATAACTACTGTGTTAGTTCTGAAGTAAATAATTATGGAATAATGTGCATATAACTACCTCAACATGTAAAGGATCAGTTGCTCCTTTAAATACTTCAGAGGTGGATACATAATTATTGGGTATCTTAGTTCCTGTTTTCTCTATTAAACAGTATAAGGACAATGCAACAAATACAGAAGGCTTTCTGTTGTTGTTGTTGTTTCAGTACTTTTTCCTATGAGACTGGGCAAATTTCTAAAAATATTGGTATCTATTTTAGCAGGGTAACTAAATATCACTGCATATTAAAATTTTGATTCAGTCTGTCAATGTGCTTGGACTGCAGAAGATAATTATGAGATAAACTGAAACCTTGATTTTATGTTGTTTGTGGGCCTCTGAAATTTCCAGTTTTTGTCATAAATCATCTAATGCAGTTGAAGCAAATTGAATTTGGATTGTAATTCAAGCGTTTTACCACCTAACTTTAAATTTGGCTTTAATTTCCTCACCTGTTGGTTAAGAGTTCATAAAATGTTTGCATGTGGCTATTTCTGGGAAGTGAAGTGCCTCCAGTGTGTTTTACAGTTTCACCAGAACCAGAAACTCTGCATCCTGGGGAAATTTTCATTCTACTGATGGTGAAGAAAAACAATGATATAAATATAGATGACTTTCCCTCCTCTGTGTTCCTTTATCCCATCCCCAAATGAATCCAAACAACATAAACTGACTAAACTCTTCTAAATAGATGAAATATGTTAAGAATGATAAACCAAGCAGGATAAAAAAAATCTCTAAGCACCACTATAGGTACCTGATAGACACTTATCTAGCACTTACCATGCGCCAGACCTTGAGCTAAACATTTTCAAATGTTAACTCGTTTTGAGTATCATAACACCCCTAAAAGGTAGATACTGTTATTATTCCTCACAGTTTCCACATGAGGAAATGTAGGTATTGAGAGGTTGAGAAACACAGCGAAGGTCACAAAACCTCTAGCAATGGAGCTGGGATTCCAACTCTCCCATGAGTTTCTAACTGCCTAATTGTGCTGCATCTCAGTAAATGATGATGAATTTATTGATTATTTTAAGTAATACCTGATGACCTGGTGAATCTGTATTTATAGTGAGTGCTTTACAATTAGTGTGTAGCCTCCTGGCCTGTCTCCCTCATTAGGTGGTAAGAAATGTGAGGAAAGAAATATTATCTGATTTATTATTGTATTCTCTGAGTTTTTTTTAGCAAACCACACCATAAGCATTCAACCATCTGTACTCTAAACGGAGTCTTATTTGCAGGTGAATGAATAGTCCCTCATTATAAACCTCATATTGCCCTGAATTAGGCCTTTAACTTCTCAGATTGCCTAGTTGCCCAGCAGTTAAATTCAATGTAAGGTCACTGCATTGAACATCTCCAGGAGGTGTCACTCACATTGTATACGTGGCACACAGAGTGCAAATATTACTAAAAATGTATAAATATATAACATAATAGCTTATTTTAAGGGATTCCTATATGTAATTACTTTTTGAACAGCTGTCAATTTGGGAATCTATGTTTTATTACATATCAAAAAGTAGAACTTATTCATCCAACATTTTTCCTATACAATGTGGGTTTTTCACAAACTTAGAAAATACTGTTTCACATGGGAATGCTGACCATAAATAGAAAGAAAAATCTATTTTATTTTATTGGGCATATTCTGGGAAAACAGAAAGTCCAAGCCATATGCCACGGAGTGGCTGGGCCCGTGAGCCAAGGCCGCTAAGCCTGCACGTCCGGAGCCTGTGCTCCGCAGCGGGAGAGGCCACGACAGTGAAAGGCCCGAGTACCGGCAAAAAAAAAAAAAAAAAAAAAGGACTAGTAGGATTTTAAAAAGTAAAAGGGGAAAGAGAAGTCTTTCTGGGTGGGAGGAAGAGCGTGAGCAGAGGCACAAAGGAATGGGCTCATCATAGATCATGCCAGTGCCAGTGGGGGCTTTACCAGCTTAAGTGGAATGGATCTTACAGAAGAGTGAAAAAATGTTGATTTCATAAGAAAGGACAAAATTAAATGGGTCTAGAAAGTTAGGCCGCAGAGTTAGACTGTGAAATGTGATGAATGACATGTATAGATATTGGAGGAGCAGAGTGATTTTACATAATTTCTTTAGCATATATATTTATTGAGTACTACAGTGTGTCAGACACCGTGCAGAGTCCCTTTAAGGAGAGGATATGTCAGATGTAGTCAGTGCTGCTAAATGTTTAACAACTGGCTCCCTGGGGGAAAATGATCCCCGATTCGTAGTATTCACTGACTACTGTGGTATCAGTGCCCCTGCCATGGCCAGTTTCAAGCTATTCACACAGAATTCAGAGTTGAGAAGAGATGAGCACAATCTGGTCTCGCCAGCTGGCACAAACCAGCTCCAGCCCACCCCTGGATAATCCCAGCTCTCATGACTCTTAAAAGTGATGTCTTTGCAAGAGTCATCTAGCAATATTGCTGAGGGTAACTTGTCAGAGGAAGGGCACAGCAGCCCAGCCAACTGGCTGTTTGCTGTATCCAGGCACAAAGCAATATGCAGAAGTGGCAGCAGTGGAAATGGGGAGAAAAAGGTGGATAATGGAATCACTTCTAAAGGAAGAAATGGCTGGATTTGGAAACAACTGTGGGTGAGAAAGGGAAAGTCAAAGATTGACTTCAGAGCATTGAATTCAGGAGACTGGGAGAACTATTATTAGAAACAGAATGATTGGCATATTAGCTGTCCCAACGCTCCACTCCTGTGCCCTTTCACCTCAGCAGCTGAGGCTCTTTCACTTCTTTTTTTTGGCTTAATCCTATCCCAGGCTCTGGGACTAATCTTGGCCTACGCAAAGGAAGTTCTTAAAAACTTTATGAGAAGCAGCTGTGTGATAAAATGAACTCGACCAAGTCCTGGGTTCAGGAACTGAAGGTTTGGTTTCAAATTCTGGCTTTACTACTTGCTAGCAATGTGGACTTGGACAGTTTGCTTCCAACTATTAGCCTTTAGTTTCCTCATCTGAAAAAGTAGGATCATTATGATTAACATTTCACTTTCATATATACTATCTCATTTAATCCTCAAGACAATCCTATTCAGAAGACCATTCAGGTATTATTAATGCCCCATATTCCTCATGATGAAAATACAAGTTAGAGGACTTAGGGCTCATAGCTAATGACAGAAACAGGAATCCTCCAGGTGTTTTGACTGCAAATATATTTAATGACAGTTACAATTTTTTAAAATCCTGACTACAGGCCAGGGATTTTATATGTGCTAAGTGCTCTACTTATATTACCCCCATTAATCTCACCATCACATTGTGAGCTACAATCTCTATATAAAGAAGTTGAGGTTTAGAACTGAAGTAAATTGCCCACATTCAGAAAGCTATTAAGTAGTGAAATCCATGTGCTCTCCGTGACACACTAGTTCTCTTACTCTTTTTTAAGGGATGGTATATCCGATGTTGTAATAAAAGTATTTGCCAAAGTTAACTCCACTGTGGATTTCATTTTGTTATTAAATCTCATTTGAGTTAATCATTCACAATTATTACAAATACGTAAAAAGTACAAATAGAGTTCAATCACCATATTTTAATAGTCATACCTTTACTGCTCTAGATCAAAGTATAGTATTATATTTTTCAGAACATATTTTAATCATATTATTTTAATTAGAAGGATGAATGAACAATTAGGGTTTATAATTTAAATTAACATTCATTTGATAATGCAGTAATGATTTTAGGCATATGATTATTTTGCATTTTTAAATGTATATTACAGACAGAATTTTACATTTTATAAAAAATATTTATGTATTTCTAGGAGCTATGAAAGTGACCATCATTTAAGAAATTTGGAAAACTGTTTCCACAAACCAAGAAATAAATTTAAATGACACAATTAGTAGATAGATTCAATTTCTTTCAAAGAAAGTATTTCTGGGAAGTTCCTGAGGAAAATACCATCTGACCAAAGGCCATTCAGACTGCTGGGATGCAAGGACAAACCTAAACTATTTCAGGAAATTATATTTAAGTTGCTTAATTATCAGATTTTCCTATAACTCCAACTAAACATAAATCCAAGAAGTGTGTCCAATTATTAGGTTATACAGTTAAGTCTCTTTGTAAAATTACAAATTATTGGAAATAAACAAATAAGCTAGGCAAATTTCTTCCTTTCCTTGGGACATTGGACAAAATTGCTCTATGATGTAATAACAAATTTGTAATGTGTCCTTTGAAAATTCAACCTATATACTGTTATACCAATGCCTTTACTTAGAAATATGTTTTAATTTTGCCCTTGAAATAGTTTTATTAGATCTATTTGCCCAGAGATAATAAAAACTTCTGATGGATATATAGAAGTGTTAATATAGCATGCTTTACTTCCTAGATATCTCCTTGCAAAATATTGCTAGAAAAAGAAATCATTCCAATATACTTGCATGGTTTCCTGTGTGTTTGATCAAATTAGAGAAACAGATGGTGATCTTCCAATGGTTTTGTGTTATGGATCTTGGTGTCTACATAAAGCTGCAACTCTCTTTACCAAGTCAGCTCTCTCTTCTGGGCCAGAAGATACTCTGCTGGGTTTTCTTTCATATGTGTTCCTCTAGATTTTCCATCAGTAAACAATCCTCTAATTTATTTGACAGAATCCATTGATATAATATCTTCCTTTTAAAAATCACACAAATAATGTCATTAAACAACAGATTATAGAAATCATACAGAATGCTATCATTAAAAATAATCTAATTGTTTTAACCTCCCATAATTCCTTTTGAGATTATTTAAATCTAAACCGAATATTCTTCAGGCCCCTAAACCCAATTTCTGAAATTGTCATCTTAACTTGTATTCTAAAATATTTCCCTAAATAGTATTTTCTCAGGAATTTAAACACAAGAACCTATGAAACCCATAAAATTTTATCATTCTGACCTCTACCCATTTCTCAGTTTGGGTTCCCAGGAACTCAAAAGAGATTAGTATGGGGGATATTTATTAGGGAGTATTCTTCTAGGAAGAAGGGATGTGACAGAAGCAGAAGTGGGCAGAGAAACAAGTTGAGCTATGATATGGTCCTAATGAGGGTCTCAGCCGACACTTGCAGGGGGGAGGCTCTGGAACTGAGGTGGTCCTTCAGATTATCCTGAGTTGGGGCAAGGAGGCTAGACTTTACACTCCGTATAGATTAGTCACTGGATGTGGACTGACCTTGTAATGAGAAATGACCTTGGGGGGAGGCAATTTTTTAAGCCAAGTCATGCCACCTAAAGAGGGCTGTTTTCAGGCTCCACTCTCAGTGGCTCTGTTCTTATTTATTTTGACTTGATTTTGTTAGAGACCAATTTCCCCCCACCCCGCCCTCACTGATGTTCAGTGAGAGTGAAGATAATCCAAGCAAGTGGTCTATTACTTAAACTCATGGCATTTTTGAATTGGAGTTCTTTGATGGCATTCACAGGTTTGGTGTAACTTTCCTCCAATAACACATGTGTATAATCATGGTTGGATTGACACTTAAGAAATAAAGGAAAACTCAAGAGGGGAATGTAAAATATCAGTATATGCAGTTTATTCTATCACCATAAAATTCTAGACTCCCATACACTGAGAAAGAATGGAGTATAAGATGGAGAAGCTTTTTTTTTTTTTTTTTACAAGATAAACTCATAACAGGATGTCAAGTGAGATTTTTCCCATTTTCCTTGAATTTCTGCTAAGGCCAAAAGCTAAGATGAAGAGCTCCTAAATCCCTCTATCCTACATTCAAGGAGCTTCTGGAAGTCAAGATTAGCCACCTCCCTGCAGGTCTTACTTAATTAGCTAGAGTACCCATAACCACCTTCATCTCCTGTCCCAGCAGTTAAAGTAAAAATAGGCCAAAGAGAGAACAAGAGTCATCAGTCTCTTGGTGAGAGTGGTGTCCATGGAGAGAGGCTGAGAGGAAGGGGCTGTTCCCAATCCTCAGTATCAAGGGGAAGTGTTCTGAGATAATCATCTATAAAAGATTAATGACGGGGCTTCCCTGGTGGCGCAGTGGTTGAGAGTCCGCCTGCCGATGCAGGGAACATGGGTTCATGCCCCAGGCCGGGAAGATCCCACATGCCACTGAGCGGCTGGGCCCGTGAGCCATGGCCGCTGAGACTGCGTGTCCGGAACCTGTGCTCTGCGACGGGAGAGGCCACAACAGTGAGAGGCCCGTGTACCACAAAAAAAAAAAAAAAAAAAAAAAAAAAAAGATTAATGATGTAGCAAGGAGGAGGAACTGAAATCTTTTTTCTCCTCGTTGTTAATAGGTTGTAAATAATTTTGCTGATTTGCGTCTGGACTACCTAAGCAGGGAAAGGGAAAATTAGAGAGAGATCTGGGGCTTCTGGGGGCATGAGACCCTCACTCTTACTTGTTGGCCTGGCAAGCATAGACGAATTTCTCACAGAAGAGGGCTGGTCTTGGCCTGGGTTGCTGCTGTTTCCCCTGGATCAAGAACTCAGCAGTGGGAGGCTGTAGACAGGCTTCCGTTGGTGGGGGTTGAGGAGTGAATAAGAGGACAAAATGGAGCTGACCTCCTGCTTCAGGGAACTATTCAATAGTAAGGACCCTGGCAGAGCCAGGATTTGGATACCTGCCACACTGAGGTCACTGACAGTCAGTGTTTAGCAGTTAAGAGTGACATCTCCAAAGAAAGGACTGCTATGGGCTGTCATGTAAGGGTTCAGTAAACCAGGCACTTTAGATGTTGCGCTGCCTTCCTCGATTCTGAAAGTTGAGCTAGCGTGGGTCCCCCTCTGGGAAAGCAAGTATTACCAGGAAATTCTATTGATCCAGGGTGATCTTCTATTTTGTTGGTTCTTACTTTGCCAAGTAGAGCTGAGTCTATAACTAGAAGGTTCTTCATGACTGTAATTGGAGAATTGCAGTTGATTGCCTGACTTTATATAATATTCTGCCTTACTAATTGTGTGATCTTGGGCAATTTAGTGAATATTCCTGTGCCCCAGTTTCCTTATCTGTTATTTGGGAGTAATAAAAATGCTATATTATACAGTTGTTGTGAGGTTGAAGAGCACACAGTTCATGCAGATCATTCAGCATAAGGCCTGGGATGTTGTATGTCCTCAATAAATGTTTACTGTTAATGAGTAGGGTTATGTCTTGTCATTTCATTGTTTGATATTGAACTCTGCCATGAATCTGTAGCTCAAGTGGTTGGAACTCTGTTGACATCCTACCTTCTAAAGGTAATTGAAGCTTTTGTCTGCATTCCCAGCCATTGGTGAAATTTCTGATTCAAACTAAATTCCTGGTATTGCCATTTTCTTGGCTTAGACTAATGAGTCTCAAAAATCAGGGTACTTAAAGAGCATTTGGGGGTCAATTCTAAAAATACACATCTTCATAACTTCATTCATAGAAATTCTGATTCAGTAGATCTGGTGTGGAGCTCATAAGGTCATCTGTAGATCACAGTTCCATAAATACTGGCCTAGAGTAGTATTGTAGAATTCTATTTGTGGGATCACTCATCATCCAGCACACACTTAGATATTGATATTGGCCTAGAATCAACAAATATTTATTGAGCATCTACTATATGCCAGGCACTTTTACAAGCATTCAAACTACAGTCATAAATAAGATAACATCCCTACTCCCAAGTAGTTCCCAGTGGATTGGGAGAGACTAAGTCAATCAGCACTTATAAAAGAACACAACATACTGTTCTACCTGCAAAAAGTCTATTTCTTCCCCTTTTGTCCTATTAACTTATACTTATCAAATTCCCTTCCCTGATCTTCTTAATTAGTTCAAATACCCATATTTTATTCTCTCGCAATACCATGTCTCTTTTTTGTAATTGTTATTATTGTTGTAATTTTTCCTTTTGTGGTGCTTATTCAATTTTCTTTCTTTTATACTTGACTGCTCCTCAGCACAGAACTTGTCTGTATTTACTTACCTTTATATTCCAAGCACCTAAAGTTCAATAATTATTGATTGATTGAATGAACATATGAATGGGATAAATTCTGTGATAGGAGTAAATGAAGGGTAAAACAGAAGTACATAGGAAAGAGACCAGAACCAGTCTTAGAAGGTCAGAGACAATCCATCAGAGAAAGCGCTAGCAAACTGCAATGTGAGGAATGAACAAAAGTGAGATGTGTGAATATCATGGGTCAAAAGTGATTTAGTATGTGGTTTGGTCTGTGGGACAGAGACTCAAATATCTGGCTGTCATGAGCCTGTAGATAGTTATTGAAGCCACAGAAGTGAAGAATATTACTTAGGGAGAGTGCATGGTATGATAGGTGAAAAAAAAAAAAAAAGCCAAGGACAGACTTCTGAGATGTTAAGAAATATCATCACCCCTCAAGTTAATGGATTTCTTCTTTTAATATATCTTATTCTAACAGACAACTCTCATTGTAGCCAAATTTTTTCATGAGTAGCCATCTTTACAGACGTTCTTACTTATTTAGTATGAAAGTGTGTTTGAAAATCTGATCAACAGATTTACGTATTAAAAAGTGGAGTCCATTTCCAGGGAGCCAGAAAACAAAAGCTTTCTAACAATGGCTTGTTCAGGCTTTGCCTCCTTTGGAGGCAGGTGGAATCATTTATGAGTGAGAATGTTCACAGGCCCCAGGCAAGAGTCCTCCAGGCATTTTCCCTCCTAACTCTCTCTGCCTGACCCTAGGCCAGGTAATCACAAACAGTTGACTTTGAGACTTCTAAACATGACTATGTGGACGGCTGGAATAGCTTTTGGGAAAGTTTTTTTTTTTTTAATTTTATTTTATTTTGCGGTATGCGGGCCTCTCACTGTTGTGGCCTCTCCCGTTGCGGAGCACAGGCTCTGGGCACGCAGGCTCAGCGGCCATGGCTCATGGGCCCAGCCGCTCTGCGGCATGTGGGATCTTCCCGGATCGGGGCATGAACCCGTGTCCCCTGCATCGGCAGGCGGACTCTCAACCACTGCACCACCAGGGAAGCCCTGGGAAATATTTTTGATTTCAGTTTCTAATCCAATGGAAATGAAGGAAGGGCTCATCCAATGCATGTGACTCCCTCCCATCTTTCCCCCTCACCCCACTGACCTCCCTAATGTGTCATCTGTCATCCCCAACAACCCATCACCTTCCACAACTGCAGGAAGAGTGGGAATGAAGATGATAAGGTAAGGCCAGAGATGGGGTGAGAAGGAAACTCTGGCTGGGGGAAGGGACTTGAACTTAGGCCCAAGACCCCAAATAAGTAAGCAAAATATAGATTCCTGTGGGTGGGCTCTGAAAATCAGGAAACCAGGGGGTTCCTTCTGCCAAACGCTCCTCTACAATTCCCCTACAAATGAACTGTTTAGTGGTGTCAACGTATTATATATGAAAATACTTTTGTGTGAACTGAAACTGTGTTAAGCACAGGCTATGGTCCTGGGCATTTTTGGATACTGAAGACAAGGTCCTTCCTCCAGGAGTTCACAGTCCAGTTGTGAGACAATCCATGTGTAACCAAAGTGCCCTTTACACTAGACACTGCATATAAGCCACTCTCAGCTGAATCCACCCCACCCCCCGTAGACTTGCTTTGTATGGCGCCTCATAGTGTTTTAATAAAATCATAAATTCATTGGCTTCATTTAGAAACAGAGTTTTCACATGAACATTTCTGGGTTTTCTGAAACAAATCAGAAAGGCTGGCATTTCTAGGTGAAAACACTTCTTCTGGCAAAAACAAGCAGCTGCCCCTTTTAGATGAGGCAGGCCCTCCAGTGCTCATCACTCAGGTAATATAACTGTTTAGGGTTCTGAGTTTGTAACACCTACTCTGTTCTTCGTGGGCTATAAATATTATTCTCCAGCCTGTCCGCAGGCTGCAGCATTTTAGCGCTTTCAAGCAGCAAGCGCAAAGGCCCAATCTTTTCCTCTCCAAGTCTCCAGTTCCTCTTAGCATAGTTCTGGGGTCTTCTAGTTTTCGAAGTATCCTGGGGCCTCCTTGCAGGCCAGGTAACTAACTTGTTCCACACCTGAGTGTGGCAACTTTTCAGAAAATTCCTCAAAACCAAAAACACTTTTATAGTATGTTTCTGACAGGACCATGGCACTGCTAGGCAAACATTTACATACCTAAGGGAAATGATGTAAGTGGTTCTCCACAGAATAAGGAAGATCTATCTCTTTCAAGTAATTTATCCTTTGGCTAGAATAATGGGGCCCATGGCCCCTATTCTTTCATCACTATGGAGACCACTTAACTAGTGCTCACAAAACAAAGTTGCCTATTTATTCTGTGGTGGGTAACACCACCAATAGGATTCTTTGCTTCACGTTTGCAACACAATGAAAAAACAATTGCAACACAATGAAAAAAATATTACAAAGATATGAGCCTGGTAGTTGAAGTTTATTTAACAAATTTTAATAGACTCGATGACCCAATTAATATTAAAATAGTGAACATTTTCTCTGACGATTGGCACATTTGAACATTAAAACTTATGCAAACTTGCCTGAAAAAGATATAGCATTCGAAAATCTAATGTAATTTAAAGTCCTTATACTCCAGCCATTTGCCAGAGCCTGGTTTTTCATGGCTAGGCAAGACACACTTTCTTTTTTTTGACATTAGAAAGTACCAGCATGAAGGGATACACGTCTTTTTGGTTCTTGTTTCATAATACAGTATTACATGATAATAGAGCTGAGTCTTTAAAGATCATCTAGTAGAATCAAAGTATTTCATTTTTGCACATTAAACCCTTGACAGACGTTTTTAGATCCAGTTGTATTCAACTAGTTTCCATTATGTTACTAGGCTTTGATCTAGAAGATTCCTTATCTGTGGTCTACATAAAATGAATTAAAAACCATTGCCTTTCATCTCCTGAAGTAATATGTGTGACTCACTTGCTTAACCCTGCTTCTTTTTAGATGATGTGTTGTTCCTCTCAGTGGTTCCTGGTAAGAATTCTTTTTTCTTGATGAACCAGTTCCTTTATCTGTTTCTACAAAAGGGCCGGCAGATGTCACTTCACATTTGTCAAGCCTAAAGCACATAATCTTTTTAGCATGGGATATTTTACAATATCTTCCTGGGACTTTCTCTTTACCATCTTACTCCTCCAAATTTCTAAGTAAGTGAACTATGTGATCAGGAAACATTGGCAAACTTTGGGAAGAGAGCACAAACTCTATATCTCATTTCCATATACAGGGGACATTCAGTGACTAATTTGGGACAGTTCACTCAATTGTCTGGATTAACTGTATAGTTTCAGAACTTAGGGCAGCCATATTTAAAATTTAACCACAAACTTTACAAGATTTAGATATTTAAGTCACTATCTTCATGTTACTTTAGGACAGTATAAGGATGACTATAACACAGTTGATATTTCTGTAAGGCAGTACTTAATGGTATTTAAGACATTCTCTCTCATGGTGGCATTAAAGGAGAGAAGCTGAAAAATAATTTCCCTTGCCTTTGGACATGGTACCATTCTTCTGTTATTCAATATTTAATCTAACCATTATTAAAATCAGTTTAAAACATATAGTTAATACTTTAACTGCTCCCTGGGAGAATATGTAATTTATTCACAAGCAATTAAAAAATATATTTCCTAGAAAGCCAAAATAGTTTGAAAGAATTCTGTAGTTTAAAGTTTAAAATTAGTTCTGCTTTAAATATTATAGTAATATGTTCCAAATATCATGTTGACTTCTTCATATGATTGTGCTTTTTTTAAAACAAAAGCTTCAAAGCCAATTGTTTCATCAAATAAACAGTGCAACAAATGGAAACAGTACATTGGTTGTGACTTTGAAATAACAAATTGATAAATCTATTTTTTTCTATAATCACTATATGTGTAATATAGTTTCACTCTGTCACTGCTAACCATTTCTATGTACAAAATGTTAAAGGAAACATAAAAATCTTATTTTTGAAGTTATTTTGAACTTGATTATAATAGGAATGACGTATTAGCACAGCTTGTATTAAGTACTAACAACCTAAAATTAACCAATATGAACCTGAAATGGACACCAATGAAAAAGGTATAAAAACTGAATTCCTAGAAAATTCTAGGAATTTTGGCTGCATCTCCCCTGAGGTTGTCATTACTGCTTTCATAATTAAGTTATGGCTATTTCTTATCAAGCCTTAGCTGAAAGTAAAATTTCCTGATCAAGTTATTAATTACTAAATGTAAGGAAATGCTGACAGCCCATAATTTAATCATTACAGAAGTAATAGTTCTGCTATAATTAAAGGCTAGTCTAATCCAACAATTCTATAAAATTTGCTTAGTTTAATTTCAAAAGCATGCTTATAGTGTGGTTTGTTTGATTAGAAAAGCTTTCTTTGTTTTGCTCTAGTGAAATTTAAATATCTCTCTCAGGAATTACCAACATACAAGACGTTAGAATGTAAGGCAAAGTTTGTTAAAACCCTCAGAGTCAGAAAATTTAAGATATCTACAAGTATTTGGGCTACTGAGATTTGCTGAATGAAGCTTTCTATATGATCTCTTCTTTTCTACAGTGGTATAGTCATTACTAAATAAGGCTTTCTTGAAGTTGATGAAATTTCCTATAAACAGATTATCCTGTGCCTTTTTGTAAGGGTCCATTTTATTGCAGTCAAGTCAACTGCTATTAATTTAGTCCAAGGTATTTATTTATATTCCATTATATTATCCAAATAGTTTTAATGAGTTAATAACTTTTAACATGTTTGAGAGAAAACTGTCCTTACATGTATGAAATACAAAATTATTTGAGATTCATTTTGTATGAATCATTTAACTGATTATTCCCTGTGCTTTGCCAACCTTCCAGGACTTTTCTAATTGACGGGCTAGATTACCATGTTCACATGCTTCTGCATACTTCAGTTCTCACCTTCCTTCCAAACATTCAGCATTAAGAAGTAGCACAGGGCTTCCCTGGTGGCGCGGTGGTTGGGAGTCCGCCTGCCGATGCAGGGGACACGGGTTCGTGCTCCGGTCTGGGAGGATCCCACGTGCTGCGGAGCGGCTGGGCCCGTGAGCCATGGCCGCTGGGCCTGCGCGTCCGGAGCCTGTGCTGCGCAAAAAGAAGCAGCACAGATTTTTGTGAGCACGTGGGGTCCAACCTTCCAGGAGAGCAAGTGCTTGGACTGGTATAATTCTAAGTGGAAGTGGAGTGGCTGGGCCTGGGTTAATACTACTCTTAAATGTTCCCAAACCCCCTGAAACCAGTCCTGAAAGTTTCATGGGGCACTTGCGGACTCTTAATTCAGGATTGCCACTTTTACAAGGGAGCTGACAATTTATCTCATTTTTCTATGAGGACAGAGGAAGTGTTGTTATGTGTGGTCAGTGTCCAGTGGAATAAAATCCCTAGATTGGCCTAACCAGTGCTCTGAATCTCAATCCTGGAGACAAGGAGAGTTGTGGTGAGCCTCAGGAAGGCTACTGAAATGACTAAGCTATTAGACTTTCCTTTCTCTGGGCAGACTCTGATGTTCCTTCTGGGGTGAGCAGGGATGTTGACACACATTTGACATTAGTCTTTGTATAGTATACTCTCTTCACAACCACATTATATGTGTACCATGATACACACACATATATATATACATGACATATATTTTTATATTAATTAGTAGACTATATATGTAAATATACTACAAGAATATTCACTTAGGGAAAAAAATGCTTCTGGATAAAAATGTCAGACTAGCCTAAATATTAAGTAGTTTTAAAAAATTGTTGCTGTTGTCAAAAATGGATGTGTCATTTTTATTGTACAAAATAAATATGTATGACAGAGAGAAAGAGAGTGAACAAGGGGGAAGGAGGAAAGCAGAGAGGAAAGATGAGAGAGAGGGATTATGTGCCAACTACATTTGTACATGTAGAATCCAACAATGTCACAACCTGAAAGGGTATTCATGACCCTTTAATCCAACCCCTTTATTTTATGCTTGAGGCAAAAAAGAAACTCCAGTGATTTATGATCTGGTTTTATCTTTCATTCTCTCTGAATTTATCAATTTGAGAACATTTCAGGGACTAGGAGAGTAGAAATGGTATAAGAAGATTGAGCAAAGCAAATTGAGGAGACTTGTTACAGCTGAATGACCGTTGCAATTCAGCGATAAGTGCTCATATATCTATATTAACATTGCCTGTATTTAATGCTCTTGTCTCATGGTCTCCTTTGGATGACAAGCTTAGTTACAGCAGAGGAAAAGCCTTTCCTAGAACCTGTGGACCTATTCTGTGCAGTGCTGCATCCAGCCCAGCCAAATGATGATTCCAGAGTGAGGGAGAAACAAAGATCTTGTAGGAAACCAAGAACAAAGAGTCTACCTTTTGGGACTTGTTTTTAAAACACGCTTCTACTTCTAAGCTTCTGTGAATTTTCTTTCAACTTTTCCTTCACTTACCTTCTTCCCCCCTTTTCCTTTCCTATTTTCCATCAAAACCCTGTTTATTTTTCAATGCACAATGCAAATGCCAATTCTTTGTGATATTTGTTCAAATGCTCCTAAATAGATTTTATTGTATTGCCTTGTATTGTTTTCATTATTTGCATGTCTGTCTCATCTATTAGGTTACAGAGCTGCCTCAGGAACTAATGGGTGATTTAAAGGCAGGGTTCTGGTAGGTGGTGTAGGTGGACTTAAGACCCTTTAGATTTTATGTCATATATCGTGAAGAACCAATACAGTTTCTTTGATATAACTGTTCAGCTGCTGAAGACCAAAGTTTAAAGATCACTACCAACAGTTTTAATTACTGAAAGGATTATTCTACTAATTTCTATAATATGGCAACCTTGGAATGAACAGGTTTCCAGTAAATGAATAAATCTGTAGTTATCCAATCAGATAAGTTAAAAGAACTCTATTGCATTTTAGCTTAAAACACAACGAATACACTCAGTATTACTGCTTGAACACCAGACTTTCTCAAATGTTAAACTGGGAGAAAGACAGACCCTCAAATGTTGGGAGCGGCAGGGGAAGAGAAAGACTCAGGGCCCCTGGAATTGATTTATGAAGAAGGGTGGTGAGATTTTATGGAGTGGAAACTAACAGATGGTACATACTTTTTTTTTTCCTTCCCACAATCACCCCTCCCTGAGCTCCTTCTGGAATATACATTCTGTACTGGCACAAAGGCCAAAAGCTCTTTGGAAGCTCTGCTGGAGTCACACACAATGATGACTCTCGGTCTCCCCAGTCTCCAGATTCATACTTGTGGGTATTGTGGATGATGACTTTTTTCTTCTTCTTACAAAACTGTCTTACCAGACATAATTTAGCAGAGGCTTGGGGAGTCACAGGTGTGCTTTTGAAACTTATAGTCTAGACAGAAAGTATAAAACATTAGTCAACCTCTTCAAATTCATTTAAATGAATCATGAGTTGATTTCCTCCAAGTCCATTTAACAAACATCAGTCACTAATATTTTTCATTCTTTTAAGAACCAGGCTTGGTTGAAAAAAGCATTCTTTTAGAAACCAAGTATGTTTAAAAAAAAGTATTTATATTTCAACCTGCTTAAACATTTCACTAAAGTAAAAGGGAGCTTATAAAATATGTACTTGGCTCCTTAAAGTTCTTGACTTAATTTAATTTTGTTTAAAATGTAAAACAGATTTCTAAACATATAGTACTACTGAACCTGGCACTTGAGTGTAAAAGGGCTTTAACTGTCATCTAATCTAACCATCCTCCAATGTGAGAATCATATAATAATACATAATAGGGAATTCCCTGGCAGACCAGTGGTTAGGGCTCTGCGCTTCTACTGCAAGGGGCATGTGTTCCTGGCCAGGGAACTAAGATCCTGTAAGCCTCGTGCCATGGCCAAAAAGAAAAAAACATAGTAATGTAAATAAATAACTGATTTTTTGGATAAGCTCAGATATTTCAAGGAACCCAAGTACTTTGGCTTTAAAACAAAATACCAAAAAGTAACTTATAAACAAAAATTATTAAAGTTAATTATTAAGTATTAGAATACTTTTTGATATTCCACACCATACTTTTATAGGCAAAAAATTCACCTCCAGATTCTTCATTCTGATACAGAATAATGAAGTATTTTCAACTTCACCTAAGTAAATCTGCCAATGTCGTCTCAGACAAACCTGCTAATATTTTGCTGCGTATATTTGCATGTGTTCTTTTCACTGACAATTCTCACCTCCTCAGACAAGGTTCACTAATAAGCTTTTTCCCCTTGACTGAGAAAGTCCTTGAATTGAATTATTTTCCTCTTCCATGTTAGTTCATCAGGCCTGAAGAAGAAAACGGCATTCCCTTTGCCACCGTCAATACACAACTTCTCTTTTTTTGAGGTTTATACAATTTCCTTTTATTATTTTCTACCTATTGTCAGCAACATCATCTATTAACTTCTAGGACCATCTCTTTCCTTCCACAGTGATTTAAGTAGTTAGATCATGATGTACTTATCGTCTCCAATTTATATATAGTACATTGGAATCTCGCCATCTCCAATGATTTACATGTCCGTCCCATTTTTCCCATCCAGCTGCATAGAGCTTGAATAATTCTTGTTTGGATTAATGTGGAATTTGCCTCTCCTCTAATTCTCGCTGATTAGTCCTAAATTCTGCAGCTTCTCCAAATCTTTACACAGGTCTGTTGCATTTCTACCTTCATTTTTAAATCTTAAACTCTAAAAGTAACATTTCTGACCCCATGTGCGTTATCTTTCTAATCTTGGGACCTACTGAACCTGCGCTGAGTACTCATTGATTCTTGAATCCTTCGACTTCCCTTAATTCTCTCATTTTATCATCTCTTTAATTCCTTCTTTCTTTTTACAGCCTGCTTCCTATGGCCAGCTATGTCAGTCAGACATTTACAACTCCTCTAAAATTCCCGGTCAGATCCTAACTTTTCCTTTTTTCAGTTTGCACTTGACAGATGGCAATCATTGATAGTCAGAACCTGACTGACAAATTCCGTCTATTTGTGTTGTTTAACTTCAATTATCTAATCCTTTCATTTAATTAGTATGGATTGAGAAGATACTACATGAGCCAGCAACTGTGCTGAGTCCTAGCTATGGAAAGAAGAATTCAATTCAATTCTTGCCTCTAAGGAGGTAACAACCCAGTAAGGAAAATAGCCACAAAGAAATAATTTCTACCCATGAAGTATGCTAGACTGTAGATAGGTTCAATATTCAATTAAAGTATAGAGGAAAGAACAAGAAATAATTCTGCCTGAGTTTACAGGAAGTCTTCAGAGAAAAAAACGTATAATTTTTTCAGTGTCTTGAGTGATGAGGTATATTTTCTTGTGTGCTCAGAAAGGTTGAAGTGCTGGGGAGAGGAGGAATGGCCATGCCAATGAGGTTGAACCTTGTGACAAGAATGTAAAGTGTGGAGGGAATGCCCTGTGGTCCAATGGTTAGGACTTGGTGCTTTCACTGCCATGGGCCCAGGGTTCAACCCCTGTTTGGGGAACTAAGATCCCACAAGTGGCGTGGCACAGTCAAAAAAAAAAAAAAAAAGAATGTAAAGTGTGGAAATGCAGAGCAGGTTACAAACCTAGCGTGAAGATGATCAAAAGAAGATAATAAGAGAGAATAATAGAAAGACTGAATTGAGCAACATTGAGAAGGTATTTGTGCACAGGAGTTTAAAATTTATTTTACAAGGCAGAATTCCCAGGCTGAGTTCTATGATCAATAGTTTCCCATGTTTTCTACTGTGAAAAAAGGTCTTTGTGATTATGTACATTGGGAAAATTCTATAATACTGAAACCCTTCTGAAGTATTCATAATTCACATTCACATAGTAAAAGTTCTGAAATTCCTGTATGAATAAGCTATTTAATTTTGTTTAACCCAGGGTCTTCTAATACAAGCAGATATGATTCTCCTTCCTCTGAATCCCTCCTTGTTGCTTTAATGGTATCCATTTGAGTAGGGCAAACTCTTGGCATCTGAGCATTTTGAAGGAAACTTAAAAGTTCGTGGCAGGGCTTCCCTGGTGGCGCAGTGGTTGAGAGTCTGCCTGCTAATGCAGGGTACACGGGTTTGAGCCCTGGTCTGGGAGGATCCCACATGCTGCGGAGCAACTGGGCCCGTGAGCCACAACTACTGAGCCTGCGTGTCTGGAGCCTGTGCTCCACAACAAGAGAGGCCGCGATAGTGAGAGGCCCGCGCACCGCGATGAAGAGTGGCCCCCACTTGCCACAACTAGAGAAAACCCTTGCACAGAGACGAAGACCCAACACAGCCAAAAATAAAAATTACTAAACTCCTACCCCCAACATCTTAAAAAAAAAAAAAGTTCGTGGCATATAATATTTGCTGAGGTATCATTTTGAATTGTGAATGCTTCAAGGCTGATGTGTGAGCATGAGTCATTGGGCAGGTAAGGAAGTCTAGACAGTCATGCAGAATCTGCACACCTCAGTGCAACAGTGCTGCTCCCCATGATGCCTTATTGTATTTAATTGTCAAAACAACACCGTAACACTTGTATTATTATATCCATTTTAGCTAGGAGGTCACTGATGAAATTATATTCTGGTATTTGGGGATTGCAAACATCTTTGGGCATATGTGTCTTAATTTCAAGATCTACCATATTTGTTTTGTCCCTTATGCTAGCTTGCATGCTTTTTGTAGTCAAGGCTGCATTTGACATCTCCATCCTTTTTTTTTGCTTTACTATCTAAATTTTATTTATTTTTTAAAAATTTATTTTATTGAAGTATAGTTGATTTACTATGTTGGCCCTCAGTATATGAATTTTGGGAGGACACAATTCAACCCATAACACAATTCCAATGATAACCTTGGATAAGAATAGCAGGAATTGGAAGATGAATTCATTTAATACTTACTTATTGAATTCCATTTATATACCAGACATCAAACTAAGTAAAGATATATCTTCAAGGGTCTTATGGTCTCTTGGATGAGATAGATAAGTAAGTAATTAATGACAGCACAATGTATTCAGAGTCATAATAATAATTTACAAAGTATTAGCTAAGACAAGAAGAATGAAGAAAGGCATCAGTGAGGAGATCACTTTAAGGTAGAGTTTTAGATGATATGAGGAAGCTTGGAAGATAAAATTGGGAAGAAAACTCTAGCCAAGGAAACAATAAGGGTTATTTTGAGTAATGTCAATTTGTTTAGTGTGAAGTGCATGTTGGAAGTAAAGATGAAAAGCTTGAAAGTTAGGTAAGGAGCCTACCAAGAAGTTCATGCAAATGAGAACCACTGAATCATTTTAAGTAGAGAAGTGACATATAAGGATCACCGTGAAGGCTGTTTCAAGGATAGCTTGGAAAGGAATAAAGCAGGAGTCAAGGAGACACAGGTAAGAAAACATTGCACTAGTCAGATGAGAGAACATGAGGTCATTGATGAAGACTGTAGCAGATGGAGAATAAGGTATGGAGAAGAGAGGACCTAATATGGTGGAGTTGACAAGACTTAGGGAGCAAAGTGTGGAATCAGGTGGTTGTTTAGATGACGCCTATATCTCTGAATTGAGCAATTAGGTGGATAGGTTGGTATTAAATAAGATAGGAGACACAAGAACCAAGATTTGGAGATAAAGATAATTAATCCAGTTTTGAACATATTGAGTTTGAGATGTTTGTGTGGCATCCAAATGGAGATGTGTAGTAGAGAGTAATAATACTTATTAAGTAGATCAGGGAAAGATCAGGAGTAGAGATAAAATCTGGCAGTCATCAGCATACATGTTCATTCACTCATACAGCAAACATGTATTGATTACCTACTAGATATCAAACACTGTGTCTTGGTGAGTATTAAAGCTAGGATATTGGATTCAGATATCCTAGTAAAAACATGAAATAAATATAACAGGCTCTGGGAAACACCAACATAAAAAGAGTAACAGAGAAAGAGGAATGGATAAAGTGGATTTGGAATGAGCAGTAAAAAAGTTAAGAATTCAAAAACTGGAAGATATCAAGAAGGAAGAGATTGTTTAACAGTATCAAATTCCATCGTAAGACAACTTTGATAAGGACTTTAAGGACTTGAATGGGTCAGAGTTTTGCCAGGAAACAGCTGGCTCCTTCAAATGGGGTAATTATGAAGTGTGTGTGTGTGTGTGTGTGTCTGTGTGTCTGTGTGTCTGTGTGTCTGTGTGTCTTTGTGTCTGAGAGAGAGAGAGAAAGAGAATGAGAGAGAGATTGAGAGATTCAGCTGTAGAAGAAGACCTCCTGACGTATACCTCCCATACATATACATATATACGGGCCTCCTACAGTGCCTCCCATGACAAAACTCAACTGGTTGCCAGAAGAAAAAAGAGCAGTTGAGGTAGTTTATCTAAGTCAGCTTCCCTGAGCAACAAGCAAAATGGAAAAGAATGGAGAGTAAAACTGGTGAGGTAAATGGAGAATATCCTGCTCAGGTTTTAAAAGAGATCATTATATTTGGCAAGTTGGTGATCAAGGGTATTGTGAGAGGAGCTTCGTGGAATGAAGGTAGAAGCCAGCTCACAGTAGGCTGGGGGGTTAATTAGAAGTGTGAAGTGTAGATACATCCGTAGGCTTTCAAAATGCTTAACTGAGAAAGGAAGGGAAGAAACAAGTCTTAGCTTCATGAAGATGCAGTGCTGATGCAGAGTTAAGATGGAAGAGATTTGGTGATATATTTAGGCTGAGTGAAAAGAGTGAGGAGATGCATATATGATAAGGCAATATCTAAGGAGACATGAGGGAGTGGGGCCCAGAATAGGAGGAAGGAGGTACTTTTGACCTCCTCTGGGCAAGGTGCCATATTTATGAGATGGATACATGAAAATATATTAGAAAAGGGGCAATGGAAATCTTGGACAGTATGATGGTCCCATGGATGGCTGTGGTTACCTCCTTGGAACGCTTAGCACCCAGACTGATATGGCCACTGGGGTCCCCAGTGGTGACAAGTGCTGTAAACCTTATCCACTGCTCAGCTCAGGTCTGCTTTTGCACAGACACAATTTTCAAAACCTCATCCTTGAGGGATGTCCCCAGGAAAAAGTCAATGATCTCAGACTCCTTGATGGGCAGAGAGATGCAACTACTTTTTCTATTTTAGATGCTGCTCAATTATCTGCTTTTCTCTATGCTTCTGTTCTCTCTCTCTCTCTCTCTCTCTCTCTCTCTCTCTCTCTCTCTCCTTCTCTCAAAATTATCTTTGGTTATTTTTCTTACTCATGATCCAAATGGATATTCTAACCCTTGGGTCCACTTGACCTTCCAACTTCACAGCTCATCACCACCTGGCATTTTCTTCCATGTCTATTATTTTCAGCTTTCCAAGGTAAATCTGATTGACTTAGCTGTACTTTTTCTCTGTAATCTTTATACCAAGTTATGATATAGACATCTGGTGGACTTAATGTTGTGTTACCTTAGCATTAATTGTTGACACCTATCTAGCTTTCTATGGGATGGAGAGGTAGAAGTATAGGGTCCATTGTTCCCTCAGCAAAAACTGTGAGCAACAGAAGATCCTCCTAGGGCGGAAGTCTGAATAGAACAGGCATTTCACAGCACCATTTTTTAAAAGCAGAATTTAAATTTCTGCTTCAATTCATCTGTTTTACTCCCTGAACAGTGGTCTTTTTTAATTTACTAATGCTCGTATTAACAAACTTTGGTTGAATTTGATAGTACATTTTCAGGCTTGGTGCTTATGGTACATACTTTCTAATTCACCTCAATTTTATATGCTGAGCAACTTGAATTAAAATGATCATATTCAGAAAATCTCTGTGTAGTCAAAGCCATAAATGTGTAAGATTTTGTTACTACAAAATAGTAATGTAGCATTGTAGACAGTAACATGGAAATTCAAACAGCCTAGCATATATTTATAGTTGGCAGAGCACATTGGATCTCTTTCTGCCTCACTTAACTCTAGAATTGAGATTTGAACCTGATCCCCTCATCCTTGAGTTTATCTACCTCTTTTCAAGAAAACAAATAATTTCTGTCTAAAGTTAATTATAATTTACATGCAGTAAATTTACCAAATTGCTTCCAGATCTGCACATTTTTTTTAAGGAAGCAGACTAGAAAGAAATATTTGTTCTTCAAAAAGAATATTTGTGTTTGTCTAAATGTACATTTACTTTAGCTACATATATTCAGTTAGTTTCCTTTATGGTTGAAAATGGTGCCTAGAGAAACTTGAAAGAATTAGAATGGACATTGCTTTCTGCAATTACCTTATAGGAATGCAAATTCATTTGTGAAAACTGGCAAAAACATAACTTTCTGGGAAAGTTTTTTGTTATGACCAAAAGAAGAAAAGGAAAATAATCTCCTGTTTCAATACTGATTGATTGGCAGTGGCTGACTTAGGGCTGTGTTGAGAAAAAAAATTGAGAATGGAGGAAGTGGGTTATAGGGAACTGTTCCTTAATGATCTCTGCTATATGTATGGAATAGGTGCTGTGCTTCCCATCCCAATATTAATGCCATATCAGAAATAGGTGAGGGGCTTCCCTGGTGGCGCAGTGGTTGAGAGTCCGCCTGCCGATGCAGGGAACACGGGTTTGTGTCCTGGTCCGGGAAGATCCCACATGCTGAGGAGTGGCTGGGCCCGTGAGCCATGGCCGCTGAACCTGCGCGTCCGGAACCTGTGCTCCACAACGGCAGAGGCCACAACAGGGAGAGGCCCACGTACCGCAAAAAAAAAAAAAGAAAAAAGAAAAAAAGAAATAGGTGAGGAGCATTTCTACTAAAAGCAAGCATGTTTGTAACAAACAAAATTTGGAATAGGAAAAAAGCATGTATGACTGTATGTATATACTCTCATGTACAACTACATATGATTCTCTGATCCACTTAGATATAGGCTATCCGATAAGTTACCAGAGGCATTTGACGTGGGAAAAGCATACTGTCATTTCTCTGATTTCCACTTCTGGGGACTATTGGGACATGAGGACAATAGGGCCTTGTGTTGCTCCTTTCCCAAGTACAGAGCCAAAATGGGACTCCTAATAACATAACAAGACCCCAAATGCAAAGGAAAAATAGCCTTTTTAGATAAGGGAGGGTAGAGTGATAAGAAGCTGTAGAATGGGTCCTGAAGTTCATGTACTATCAGATCTGAGACACAAGTTGAAGAAAGGAAACTTACATTATCATCTATAAGAAATAAGCAGGAATGTGATGTTGGGTGGGTGGGTGGGGTAGCAGAAAAGAGAATATGGGAGAGAGAAAAGAGAGAGACCAGGCACCATGTCAAGGGCCTGCAACTCTTAAATGTAGTCAGTAGAGACTTCCTGATTGTGGGATGGTAGAAGAATTTTTAGCAACGGTGGTTCTAGCTTTCCATTCTATGATGTGATGTAAACTCTCTTTATCTTTATCTTCACAAACAATCAGTGTAAAGCCACCAGTACATTTTGGGGGTGGGGAGAGCTTGTTTATGTAAGCTCTGTAAAAAACCCGACACTGTAGCTATTTCAAAAATTGCTCTTAGTCCTAATTTGGTCCACCATTCACATTGCTGCAGATCACCTCCTTGGAAAACTTAGATTTCTGTTTCTTGCCATATGGTGCAATTGTCACACTTTCCCAATATTCCCCACAGAATCCCTTTACACAAGACTAAACAGGTATGGCAGGCTATTTTTTCTTTTATTTGTGTACCTACTATAGACTGTACTAACTTCTAAGAAATATTTTTTCCTCCAACCCACTTAAAAATAAGTATGCATGTTTGTACATTATGTTCACTACTATGCTCCCCATGATTGAAAACAGTTTTTGAAACATAGTAGGTGTTCAATAAATATACGTTGAATAAAAAGCAAGTAAAAATTTTATAAAATAAGTTACTTTTATTACATGTGACACAATTGGATATAATCTAGACTAATCACTTACACATTTAATTTTTAAAATACGAATCAACAATCACTAAATCGAGTATATGACCCACAAGTGGTCATGATCCACTGTTTGAGAAACATTGATTTAAACAATAAGGATAGGATTTCTGGGTCCAGCATGGTTATGTAAGCCAACCGTAGCCCATATATTCTACTAATTACAACTAAAATACTAGGAAAAAAGACTAATAGAGGACTCTTAAAAATAAACAAAAGTAAGAGGAATGGAGTCAAAGAGAAGGCACAGGTATGTTTCCCACTTACTTTTCCCTTTTATGCTTTGCCCCAAGGGTGGACCCCAGTCACAGAACAGCAAGTCATGGAGTGGATGCATGAGGGGCTAACACTTAAATAGAAAGCCCATCTTTATAATCAGAAAAACCAGCAAAGGAGGCTCTGGGGGCTAGAGAGTGAAGAGAGATTCTCAGAGCAGAGAGAGCCAGAGAAGAGGATCCCTTACCTCTGTGTATAAATCTGCAGATATCTTGGGCTCATTTTTTTTTTTTATTATTGTGGACTGGCTCAAGCAAACAGCAAAAGTGTTTTTTAGAACTGAACCAAGATTTGAACCACCACACGCAAAAAGTGAGGCAGAATTTGTGGTCTGAACCTAACCATCCTGATTGCCTGCTAAATAAAAATCATCGTGCTTCAGAGGATTATAACAGGAACTAGAGTCCATTGTATAATGGACATTCACAATATCCATTATACAATCCAAAATTATTCAGCATACAACCAGGAAAACGTGGACAATTATCAAGGGAAAAGATCAACAGATGCTAAGTATTAAAATTATTAGACAAAGATTTTAAAGCAGCTATTATAGCTATGTTTTATGAAAAAAGGAAAACATAATTGAAATGAATAAAAGATAGAATTTGCCAGCAGAGAAATAGAAACTATAAAAAAGAATTAAATGGAAAGTTTAGAAATTAAAAATTAGAATCTCTAAATTAAAAAAAAATTCCCTTCGTGAGCTCCATGGCAGAATGTAGAAGACAGAGGAGTTTGAAAATAGGGAAGTAAATATTATGCAATTTGAAGAACAGAGAGGAAAAAAATAAAGCAAAACATCTGTGACAATATCAAAATGTCACACATCCATGCGATTGGAGTTCCAGAAGGAGAGAAAAATGAGAATGGAGCAGTACGTAAACGTTTTTGAAGAAATAATGGCTGGAAATTTTACAAATTTTGGAAAAGATAAAAATGTACATATTTAATAAGCTCAGCAAACCCCTAAACAAGATAAACTCAAAGAAAATAAAACTTAAACACATCATACTCAACTGCAGGAAAGTAAAAAAAAAAATTTTAATCTTATAAGTAGGTAAACAAGAATGACACAGTTCATATAAGGAATAATGATTTGAGTGATGGAAGTTTTCTCATAAAAAACATGAGGTCAGAGGTGAGGAGTGGCCAAGATGGTAGAGTAGGAAGACCCTGAGCTTACCTTCTCTCAAGGTCAAACCAAAATTACAACAGAGAAACTATTGATGAAAAAAACCAGAAGACTAGGGAAAAAGATCTTTTACAAGTAAAGATATAAAGAAGAAACCATAGTGAGATGGGCAGGAGGGGCAGAGACACAGTATAGTCAAGACTCATACTCCTGGGTGGGTGACCCAGAAACTGGAGAATAATTTCAATTGCAGAGGTTCTCCCCAAGGAGTGAGGGGTCTGAGCCCCACTTTGGGCCCCTCAGCCTGGGGGTCCTGCACTGGGAAAATGAGCTCTCAGAATGTGTGACTTTGAAGCCAGTAGGGCTTACTTTTGGGAGAGCCAGAGGGCTGTAGGAAATAGAAACTCCACTCTTAAAAGGTGTACAGGGCAGAAGCAGTAATTTGAAAGGAGCCTGGGTCACACCCACCTGATGATCTTGGAGAATGCCAGAGACCCTGGCAGCAGCCCTCCTGGGGAGCTCGTTCTACTACTAGGACACTGGTACTGGAAAGTGCTATTTTGGAATCCTCCTCTAGCTTATTAGCACTGAGACCTGGCCCCACCCACCAGCCTGTTGACCTAGAACTGGGATGCCTCAGTCCCAGAAGCTAGCCGAGGGGGACATAGCCCCCACTGATCAGCAGGCCAGCTGCCTTTGGACCCCCTGAATCTCCAGCAACTCTGGTACCCCGCCCCACCCACCAGTGGGTTGATACCAGCTCCAGGACCCCCAGGGCCTTGCAGCCAGAGATCCTGGGACCTGGCTCCACCCACCAATAAGCCATCACTAGCCTTAGGACCACCTGAACCCTGACCCCACCCAACAATGGGCAGACAGCAAATCCAGGACACTCAGGGCCCTGTAACCAGATACCCCAGGATACAGTTCCACTCACCAGTGGGCCAGGACTAACCCCAGGACCTGTCTCACCAACCAGTGGGCTGGCAATAGCCCCAGAGTCCTCTGGGCACCAGACACACACAACAGCAGATGGACACCAGCTTTAGAACCACTGCAGCCCCACAGCCTGCCATGTCAGGACCCAGTATACCCACCAGTAGGCCAACACCTTGGACACCTTGGGCCACACAACTAGCTGTGTCAGGAACTTGTCCTGTCTACCAGTGGGCTGACACCAGATTTGGGACACACAGCCTGGAAGCCAGTCACACCCCCAGGAGCCGGCACTAGTCACAGGGCCCCCTGACTCTCTGCAGCCAGTGACCTCATGACCCAGCCCCACCCACCAGCAGCTCCACACAAGGCAAGGCCTGGCAAGTAACCAGACAGGGGCCAGCAACATCTGTCAAATCACCACAGTCAGCCCACCACAACAGAAGTGTCCATGCAGCCCACATAAGAGGCACCTCTAGAGCATGTAGCTCTGGTGACCAAGGGGGAGGGTGCTGTTGGGACAAATAGGATGTCTCCTACAAAAGGCCACATCTCCAAGATCAGGAAACATAGTCAACCTACCAAATACATAGAAATAAAAACAGTGAATTAGGCAAAAAGAGGCAACAGAGAAATATGTTCCAAACAAAGAAGCAGGAGTAAGTGGAGTGATGCTAGGCAATTTACCCAATAAAAAGTTCAAGATAATGATCAGAAATATACTCATAAACCTCAGGAGAAGAAAGGATGAACACACTAAGAAGTTTAACAAAAAGAAAATATAAAGAAGAGCAAAACAGAGCTGAAGAATATAATAACTGAAATAAAAATACATTAGATGGAATCAACAGTAGATTTAGATGATACAGAGGAACAGATCAGCAAACTGGAAGACAGAGTAGTGGAAATCACTGAATCTGTAAAGAAGAAAGAAAAAGATTTTAAAAAATGAAGATAGTTCCACAGACCTCTGGGACAACATCAACATTATTAACATTTACATTATAGGGGTCCCAGAAGGAGAAGAGAAAAGGGGCAGAGAACATATTTTAAGACATAACAGCTGAAAACTTCCCTAACCTGGGAAAGAAAACAGACATCCAGGTCCAGGAAGCACAGAGAGTCCCAAACAGGATCAACCCAAAGAGGACCACATCAAGACACATTGTAATTAAAATGACAAAACTAAAGGTAAAGAGATGGGAAAACAACAGATTACATACAAGGGAACCCCCGCCTCTAAGGCTATCAGCTGACATTTCACAGAAACTCTGCAGGCCAGAAGGGAGTGACATGATATATTTAAAGTAATGAAAGGGAAAAACCTACAACCAAGAATACTCTACCCAGTATGGCTATTATTCAGATTTGAAGAAGAGATCAAAAGTTTTACAGACAAGCAAATGCTAACAGAGTTCAATACCACAAAACCTGCTTTACAAAAGTGTTAAAAGGACTTGTCTAAGCAGAAAAGAAAAGATCACAGCTTTAGGAATATGAAAACTACAAAACAAAAATCTCATTGGTAAAGGTAAACATACAGTAAAAGTAGTAGATAAACCAATAATAAAGTTACTAGGAAGGTTAAAAGACAAAAGGAGTAAAATCATCTCTGTCCACAATAAGTAGTTAAGGGATACACAAAATAAAAATATGTGAAATATGATGTCAAAAACAGTAAATGGAGGGGGAGGAAAATGCAGGGTTTTTAAAATGCATTCAGACTTAAGGCATACGCGCATACACACACACACACACATACATATATACATCATGGTAACAACAAACCACATATCTATAACAGGTATATACACAATAAGGAGAAAAGAATCCAAACATGACACTAAAGAGGGTCATCAAATCACAAGGAAAGAGAGCAAAAGAAGAAGAAAGCAACAGAAAAGAACTATAAAAACAACCCACAAACAATTAACAAAATGGAAATATGTAAGTACCTATCAATAGTTATGTTAAATGTTAATGGACTAAGTGCTCAATCAAAAGATAGCTGAATGGATACAGAATGAAAGTGGGGGGATAGAAAAAGGTATTCCATGCAAATGAAAATAAAAAGAAGGCAAGGGTGTTTATATCAGATAAAATAGACTTGAAAACAAAGACTATAATAAAAGACAAAGAAGAACATTACATACTGATCAAGGGATCAATCTAATAAAAAGATTAGCAATTGTAAATATATATTCAGCCAACATAAGAACACCTAAATACATAAAGCAAATACTAACAGACATAATGGGAGAAATTGACAGTAACACAATAGTAGTTCAAAACCCTCAAGAACATTAGCAAATTGAATCTAACAACATATAAAAAAGATTACGCACGACAGCCAAGGAGGATTTATCTCAGATATGCAAGTCTAGTTTAACATTTGAAAATAAATTAATGTAATCCATCATGTAACAGACTGAAAAAGAAAAATCACATGATTATATGGAATAGATGCAGAAAAAGCATTTGGTAAAATCCAACAACCATTCATGATAAAAACTTTCAGCAAAATAGGAAGAGAGGGAAGCTTCTACCTTAAAAAGAATATCTACAAAAAACCTGCAGCTAACATCATACTTAATCAGGAGAAATGTGAAGCTATCCTGCTAAATTCAGGAAGAAAGCAAGGATGTTCCTATCATCACTGCATTTCTATATCATACTGAAATAAAAATCATACAGAATGGGAAGGAAGAAATAAAAGTCTTTGTAGATGACATGATTGTTTATGTAGAAAATCCAAAAGAATTGATAAAAACAACAAATCAAAACAATTGATGGAACTAATAAGTGATTATAGCAGAAGTTGTAGGATAAAAGGTTAATGTACAAAAGTCATTCAGTTTTCTACATACTGGCAATGAACAAGTGGAATTTGGGATTAAAAACACATTACCGTTTACATTACCTTTACCCAAAATGATATATTTAGGTATAAATCTAACAAAATATGTACAAGGTCTATATGAGGAAAACTACAAAACTCTCATGAAATATATCAAAGAAGAACTAAATAAATGGAGAGATATTTCATGGTCATGGATAGTAAGACATAATATTGTCAAGATGTCAGTTCTTACCAGCTTGATCTAGAGATTCAACAGAATCCCAATCAAAATCCAAATAAGTTATTTTGTGGATACAAACAGACTGATTCTAAAGTTTGTATGGAGAAGCAAAAGACCCAGAATAGCCAACTCAATATTGAAGGAGAAGAACAAAGTTGGAGGTCTGCCACTAGGAAACTTCGAAACTTAACAATAAAGCTGCAATAATCGAGACAGTGTTGTATTGGCAAAAGGACAAACAGATCAGTGGAACAGAAGAGAGAGCACAGAGATAGACTCCCTTAAACATAGGCAACTGATACCTGACAAAGGAGCAAAGGCAAAAAAAAATTGAACAAAAATATTCTTTCAACAAATTATGCTGGAACAACTGAGCATCCACATGCAAAAAGTCAATCTAGATACAAACCTTACACCCTTCATAAAAATTAACTCAAAAGGGATCATAGACTTAAATGTAAAATGCAAAACTATAAAACCTCTAGAAGGTAACATGTGAGAAAATCTAGATGATCCTGGGTATGATGATGCCTTTTAAGATACAACACGAGACATGATTCATGAAAGAAATAATTGATAAATTGGACTCATTGAAAATAAAATCTTCTGCTCTGCAAAAGACAATATCAAGATAATTAGAAGACAAGCCAGACACTGGGAGAAAATATTTGCAAAAGACACATCTGGTAAAGAAAGTACTATTATTCAAAATATGTAAAGGTGGAGATCAAGATGGTAGAGTAAAAAGATGTGGAGCTCACCTCCTCAAACGAACATATCACAAATGCATCAACGTGTGGAATAATCCTTACTGAAAACCAACCAGAAACTGGCAGAAGAACCCTTATACAACCAAGGCTGTAAGAAAGATATACATGGAATTGAGTAGGAAGGGAAGAAAAGCAATCAGGTAGGGACATGTGCCCCTGGTAGGAATAGGGAGATTACATGAGCAGACACCCATTCTGGGCAGTGAGCCAGTTGAGCCACAGATTGGGCATCCCAATCCTGGGATCCAATGTAGAGGGACAAGTCCCCTTGGCTGTTTGAAGGACTGCTGGGTCAGACAGAAAGGCTGGAAAAACCTGGACTCTGTTCATAAGGAGAGAGGTCTGCCATAGCAGTTGCTGGGTTTCCTGTGACTGCCACACTGCACACCTTAGCCCAAGCTGAGCAAATGCTCCAATCCTGATCTCTCCATGCCACAGTGTGGTACTAGATCTGGGTCAGCTAGAACCAGGCAAAAGACTCGACTGTGGGATGCAGAGGTGACCTGGTCCTGGGGTGGAGCTGGGGGTGGGGCAGCAGCCATTTTTGGCACTTAAGCAGCACCACAGAAACTGCCAAGATCTCTGACAGTGACCACTGTGCCACAGCTAACCTCCTGACACATGCTGAGAGTCCATGAGGGTCCCTGCCACCCCTGTGAAGCAGTTCCACAACAGGGTGGGGGTGGCAGAGGCAGGGGGCAGTGACTGGCTGTGAGATACAAAGGGGGCTTGCACCCAAGGCTGTGTCTGAATGGAACTACAGATGCCTACACAAGCAGTGCATTGGACCTCTGTTTGTGCAGGGACCCCATTTGCTTCAACACTCCTCTCCTCTGGGACAAATATCCTGGTATGGGGATAGGGGAAATATACAACACAAGGGAACAAAACTAGCTTGAGCCTGACGCTCAAGGCTTCTGCTCCAGCAACTTGGGATCGGACTCCACCTCTGATGGTCAGTGATGGCCACTAAGCAGAGAGGAAGTCCTGCCTCACACCCACCATCAGCATTAGCCCTTCCAGCCCTAGCCACACCACTTACCAAGGTGATAGCTGCCAGCACAAACTGAGGGAAACATAACTGGTGTCCATGTCAAATCCAGCCTTCCCACCAAACGTCTGTATTGGGACACTCGCATATAAGAACACCCCTTCAAGACTGTGATAGGTAACTGTTTCATCTACAGTCATAGAGGCAGAGAATGTTAACAGCAGCTCCACAGGGAAATTCTACCAAACATATAAAGAAGAACTAATACCTATGCTTCTCAAACTATTCCAAAAATTGAAGAGGACGGAACACTCCCAAATTCATTCTACAAGGCCACTATTACCCTGACATCAAAACCAGACAAAGACACTACAAAAAACCAAAATTACAGACCAACATAATTGATGAATGTAGATGCAAAAATCCTCAACAAAATATTAGCAAACCGAATCCGACAATGTATGAAAAGGATCACACACCATGATCAAGTTGGATTAACTCCTGGGACGCAAGGATGGTTCAACATTCACAAATGAATCAATGTAATATACCACATTAACAAAAGGAAAGATAAAAATTACATGATCATCTCAATAGATGCAGAAAAAGCATTTGCAAAATACAACACTGATTCATGATTAAAAACTCTCATCAAAGTGGGTATAGAGGGAACATATTTCAACATAATAAAGGCCATTTATGACAAACCCACTACTAGCATCATACTTAACAGTGAAAAGCTGAAAGCCTTTCCTCTAAATTCAGGAACAAGACAAGGATGCCCACTCGTGCCAATTCTATTTAACATGTTATTGGAAGTCTTAGCCACAGCAATCAGATAAGACAAAGGAATAAAATGCATCCAAATTGTAATTGAAGGAGTAAAACTATCACCATTTGAGGTGACATGATACTTTGTATAGAAAACCCTGAAGTCTCCACCCAAAAACTATTTGAACTAATAAATGAATTCAGAGAAGTTGCAGGATACAGCATTAGTATACAGAAATATGTTGCTTTTCCATACACTAATGATAAATTACCAGAAACAGAAATTTTTTAAAAATTCCTTTTAAAATTGCATCAAAAAGAATAAAATACCTAGGAATAAACTTAACCAATGAGGTGAAAGACCTAGGCTCTGAAAACTATCAAACAGTGATGAAAGAAATTGAAGACGATACAAAGAAATAGAAAGGTATCCCTTGCTCTTGGATTTGAAGAATTACTATTGTTAAATGGCCATACTGCCCAGGACAATCTACAGATTTAATGCAATCTCTATCAAAATACTCATGACATTTTTCACAGAACTATAACAAATAATCTTGTTTTTTTTTTTAATTTTTTTTTAAACCCCACATTTGTTTATTTATTTATTTATTTATTTATTTTGGCTGTGTTGGGTCTTCGTTTCTGTGTGAGGGCTTTCTCTAGTTGTGGCAAGCGGGGGCCACTCATCATCACGGTGTGTGGGCCTCTCACCATCGTGGCCTCTCTTGTTGCGGAGCACGGGCTCCAGACGCGCAGGCTCAGTAGTTGTGGCTCATGGGCACAGTTGCTCCCATGGCATGTGGGATCTTCCCAGACCAGGGCTCGAACCCGTGTCCCCTGCATTAGCAGGCAGATTCTCAACCACTGCACCACCAGGGAAGCCCAATAATCTTAAAATTTATATGGAACTACAAAAGACCTAGAATTGCCAAAGCAATCTTGAGAAAAATACCCAAAGCTGGATGTATCATGCTCCCTGACGTCAGGCCATACTACAAAGCCACAGTAATCAAAACAGCCTGGTACTGGCACAAAAACAGATACATTGATCAATGAAACAGAATAGAGAGCTCAGAAATAAACCCATGTATCTGTGGTCAATTAATATATGACAAAGGAGGCAAGAATATACAATGGAGAAAAGACAGTCTCTTCAACAAGTGGTGCTGGGAAAACTGGACAGCTACATGTAAAACAATAAGATTAGAATATTTCCTCACACCATGCACAAAAATAAACTCAAAATGAACTAAAGTCCTAAGTGTAAGACCTAAAACCATAAAAATCCTAGAAGAGAACATAGGAAGAACACTCTTTGACATAAATTGTGTTTTTTGATATGTCTCCAAAGACAAAAGAAATAAAAGCAAAAATAAATGAATGGGACCTAATTAAACTTAAAAGCTTTTGCACAGCAAAGGAAACCATTGACAAAATGAAAAGACAACCTATGGGATGGGAGAAAATATTTGCAAATGATATTACAGACAAGAGGTTAATGTCCAAAATATATAAAAAGCTCACACAACTCAACAACAAAAAAACAAACAACCCAATCAAAAAATGGGCAGAAGACTTGAATAGACATTTTTCTAAAGAAGACATACAGATGGCTAACAGGCATATGAAAATGTGCTAAACATCACTAATTGTTAGAGAAATGCAAATCAAAAAAATGAGATATCACCTCACACCTGTCAGAATGGCTAACATCAAAAAGTCTACAAATAACAACTGTAGGAGAGGATGTGGAGAAAAGGGATTCATTGTACACTGTTGGAGAGAATGTAATTGGTGCAGCTGCTTTGGTAAAAAGTATGGTGGTTCCTCATAAAACTAATATTTGAACTACTATATGATTCAGCAATTCTATTCCTGGGTATATATCTGAAAAAAATGAAAACACTAATTCAGAAAGATCATGCACCCCAATGTTCACAGCAGCACTGTTCACAATAGCCAAGATGTGGAAGCAACCCAAGTGCCCACCAACAAATGAATGGATAAAGAAGATGTGGTATATATATACATAATGGAATATTATTCAGCTAAAAAAAGAATGAAATTCCATCACTTGCAGCAGTGTAGATGGAACTAGAGAATATTATGTTTAGTGAAATAAGACAGAGAAAGACAAATACTTATGATATCATTTATTTGTGGAATCTGAAAAATAACACAAATGAATGTATATGCAAAACAGACTCACAGATATAGAAAACAAACTAGTGGTTACCAGTGGGGAGAGGGAAGACGGGTGGGGCACATTAGGGGTATGGGATTAGAAAATATAATCCACTATGTATAAAATAGATAAGCAAAAGGAATATATTGTATAGCACAGGGAATTATAGCCATTATCTTATAATAATTTTAATGGAGTATAATCTGGAAAAATACTGAATCACTCTGCTTTACATCTGAAATTAATATAATATTGTAAATCAACTATACTTTAATAAAAAAGAAAATATACAAAGAATTCTTAGGGCTTCCTTGGTGGTGCAGTGGTTGAGAGTCCGTATGCCGATGCAGAGGACACGGGTTCGTGCCCCGGTCCGGGAAGATCCCACATGCCGTGGAGCGGCTAGGCCCGTGAGCCATGGCCACTGAGCCTGCGCATCCGGAGCCTGTGCTCCGCAATGGGAGAGGCCACAACAGTGAGAGGCCCGCGTACCGCAAAACAAAAACAAAAACAGAACAAAACAAAAAAGAGTTATTAAAACTCAACAGTAAGAAAACAAACAACCCTATTAAAAATGGGCAAAAGATCTGAATAGACAATCACCAATGAAGGTATACAGATGGCAAATAAGCATATGAAACGATCTTCAACATCGTATGTCATTTGGGAATTGCAAATTTAAACAAGAATGAGATACTATTACACACCTATTAGAATGGCCAAAATCCAAAACACTGACACCACCAAATGCTGACAAGGATGTGGAGCAGCAGAAATTCTCATCCATTGCTGGTGGGAATGCAAAATGGTACAGCCACTTCAGAAGACAGTTTGGCAGTTTCATACAAAAGTAAATATACTTTTACCATATAATCCAGCAACTGTGCTCTTTGGTATTTACCCTAGGAGTTGAAACTTACATCTACACGATTCTGCACACGGATGTTTATAGGAACTTTATTCATAATTGCTAAAACTTGGAAGCTATTGAGATGTCCTTCAGTAGGTGAATAGATAAACTGTGGTACATCCAGACTATGGAATATTATTTAATACTAAAAAGAAATAACCTTTCAAAACATGAAAAAACATGGAGGAAACAAATTCATATTAGTAAGTGAAAGAAGCCAATCTAAAAACATTACATACTACACAATTCCAACTATATGACACTCTAGAAAAGGTAAAATTATGGTGACAGTAAGTCTTTCATGAGAGACACACAAAAATTCTTAGCAAATATTAGTAAATTAAGTCTAACAATTGATAAAAAGGATAAGACATTATGATCAAATAGAACTTGTCCCATGAATGAAAGGCTAATTAATATTTTAAAAAAACATCAATAAGGCTTCCCTGGTGGTGCAGTGGTTGAGAGTTCGCCTGCCGATGCAGGGGACACGGGTTCGTGCCCCGGTCCGGGAAGATCCCACATGCCGTGGAGCGGCTGGGCCCGTGAGCCATGGCCATCCAGAGCCTGTGCTCCGCAACGGGAGAGGACACGACAGTGAGAGAGGCCCGCGTACTGCAAGCAAACAAACAAACAAACAAAAAAATCAATAAACAAAATTCATCATATTAACAGAATAAAGGAGAAAATCCATACGACCCTTTTAATTAGTGCCAAAGGAGCCTTTGACAATATTCAACATACATTCATGATAGTCTCAGAACTAGGAATGGTAAGGAGCTTTATCAAATGAATAAAGAGTATCAACAAAAAAGCCTACAGCTTAACATCATCTTTAATGGTGAAAAACTGAACTGTTTCCCCCTGGGATTGGCAGCAAACTGACATAGCCTGCTTTTACCACTTCTATTCATCGTTAGAGTAGGGTCCTAGCCATTGAAAAAAGACAGAATAAAGAAATAAAAGACTGAAAAAGCTGAAAACAAAAATGTAAATCTGTCCCTATTTGCAAATACTATCATTATCTATGCAGCAAATTCAAGGAGGTCAACAAAATATTTCCTAGAATTTACAAATGAATTTAGCAATGTCATAGGATGCAAAGTTCATATGCAAAAGTCAATTGTATTCTTACATATTGAAGCAAAAAATTGAAAAACAAAATTTTAACAATTCATTCTGAATAGTACCCAGAAAAACCCCAAATTAAAACATAAGATATCTAGGAATAAATCTAATAGAAAATGTTCGACCTTTACACTGAAAATGACAGACGTTTCTGAGAAAAATTAAAGAATGCTATATAAATGGAGAGATATAATAAAGACTCATTATTCTTCAGATGACCAATATTCTTAAGATCCCCAAACTGATTTATAAAATCAATGAAATCCCAATCAAAATTCCAGGTTTTTTTTTTTTGTAGAAATTAACAACATTTTCATAAAACTTCCATGGAAATGCAAAGGATCTAGAATAAACAAAGCAGTAAAAAAGAAGAAAGTTGGAGGATTTACCCCAGTAAATTTCAAGGCTTACTATAAAGTTATAGTTTGCTATTGGTGATAAAATAGACACACACATAAGTAGAACAAAAGAGAGTCTGAATGGGAAAAAATCATCAAACTTACTCTACATCATACATAAACATTAGTTTAAAAACAATCTAAATATGAAATCTAAAATGATAAAATTTCTATAAGGAAATATAGGAGAAAACATCTTGAGTTAGGCAGAGATTTCTTAATTAGAACATAAAAACTTGAGTCATAAAAGAAAAAATTGATAAATTGGATTTCATCAAAATTTAAAACTTTGCTCTTCAAAACACACAATTAAGGGAATTCCTTGCTGGTCCAGTGGTTAGGGCTCTGTGCTTCCACTGCAGAGGGCACGGATTGAATCCCTGTTCAGGGGAACTGAGATCACACAAGCTGAGCAGCGTGGCCTAAATAAATAAATAAACAAATAAATAAAATTTGTTAAAAAAACCACACAGAGCTTCCCTGGTGGCACAGTGGTTGAGAGTCCGCCTGCCGATGCATGGGACACGGGTTCGTGCCCCGGTCCGGGAAGATCCCACATGCTGCGGAGCGGCTGGGCCCGTGAGCCATGGCCGCTGAGCCTGCGCATCCGGAGCCTGTGCTCCACAACGGGAGAGGCCACAGCAGTGAGAGGCCCGCGTACCGCAAAAAAAGAACCAACCAAACAAACAAACAAAAACACACACACACACAATTAAGAAAATCAAAAGGCAAACCACAAACTGGTAGAAATTATTTTTTGCAACATGTATCAGACAATGAACTTGTATCCAGAATATATAAAGAACTGCTTCAAGTAAATAATAGGACAAACATCCTAATGGAATATGATATGCTCGAAGTTATTAGTCATCAGGGAAATGCAAATTAAAACCACAATGAGAACCCACACATAAAAATGTCTAAGATTTTAAAAACTGACCCAAACTGGAACCAACCCAAATGCCTATCAAAGGAATAGATCCACAATTTTCTGTATAGTCAGACAATAGATACTACTCAGCAATAAAAAGGAAGATATTATCAATACACATAACCACATTGGTGAGTCACAAAATCATTATGCTGTGTGAAAACACCTGGGTAAAATAAAGTACATGGTCTATGATTCCATTTATATAATATCCTAGAAAATGCAAACTAATTTATAGGGATAGAAGGATCAATGATTGCCTAGGGACTATATGAAGGGAGAGATGGATTACCAAGGGGCACATGAAAAGTTTTGGAGGTGATGGAAATGTTTTTCTTGATTGTAGTGAGGGTTCACAGGTGTATACTTATGTCAAAACTGATTAAATTATAAACTTTAAATATATGAAGATTTACCTCACTTATACCTTAATATAGTTAAAAAATAAAAAAATACGGATGGACATTCTCTATAGTTCTATACCAAGCAAAAGCAAACTTTGTTTCTCCCTTAAAAAAACAAAATAGAACTTGACTCTAAAACACTAATCTGACTTTACTCCCCTAAAAAATACATGTGTGTGTATTCCTCCCTAATATAAATATACATATTTAATGTTTTTTATGTACATCAAATAGTAAGCTTCATGGGAGATAAGAACAATAACATTTGTATTTCTGTCTTCCATTGGCCTTGTGCAGTGACAGTTATGGGCTTTTAATGCCTTTTTATGAAAACATCTTTTATTAGACTAAAAAAAGTTGGGACAGATTATCCCACCTTTTCTGTTTAAGCTCTACTGAAGAGTGTTGAAAAGACCAAAAATGCATAAAGCACACATTAAGATGAAGAAAGAATGGAGAATTATCCAGAAACATATCAATAAAACAAAAATATATCTCTGCTAAGAAGACCATCAGTGTACTCTCAGGACGTAAATGTATAAAAGCCTTTCAACTGAAACATCACACACACACACACACACACACACACACACACACACACATCACTTTTATCTTTGCAATAAATGAAAAGGAGAATCATAAATTGGAGACCCCTCACACTGTATTTAAAAGCAACCTACAATTAACTTTAAAACAGTTACTTTATCCAGACTAACTGAAGGGTAAAAGCTTTGAAAAAACTCAGCTGTTCCAGTCAGTGCTTTCATGCATTTAAGTAATGGGTCATGCTTAGAGAAGCTCTATTTCCTACCCTACACCAAGAAAAGCTGTGTTAGGCTGCGACTTTAAACCCTACCCCCAGCATGTTCGTTAAGTTTGAATTCCAGTTGACGATCTCTCAGTCACTTGAAATTTTCCCCTAAATTTTTTTTTGCTATCCTTTTGCTGATGGTCTCCAAATACAAACTCCTGAAGAAACCCTATAGCAGAAAAATGTCCTCCTAATGCTGACTCGGGAGAAATGTTCCTTGTTGTCTGTTGATTTTTTAACTCCTCTGGGTGGCAGTGGAGAGGCTGAAGCTACTGAATTTGTCTCAGAACAGAGGGTATTTGTATACAGTTTTATGTTATACAGTACATCAGACACTTCAAATTCCAAAGTGTTGTTATAATTGTTAAATAATACATCACTGAAATTTGTCTTAATGTAGAACATTCCAGTCCTCCACAAACATTTATGAGCTCCATTTTTCTTCTGCTTATTAAACAACAGTCTTCCTGGCACATACACAGTACTGTGCATCCTAGCCAAATAAATCACTGTCAGATGAAATTAGTTAATATTAATGCATATTTCATGCAAGGTTGCAAACAAGTTTAATACCCACCTTCTATAAATAAGATCATTTGATGTTAGCATGTGAAACTTCAGTCATCTTGACGTTTTGAGTCTCAATTCATTTAAACATAGATTTGTTAAGGTAGCATGCATTTTGATTGCTGTTAGATCTAGCGATGTGATACCCAGAGGCGATTTTGCACCTGTGGAAAGGATTACCAGTAGTTTTGCCTTGCCAACAGTTACCACTCTGAAATAGCGTGAAATACTGCAGTTCACTCTGTGTGAACACAATCGTTATACTGAGCTGCCTTGTAAGGAACTGTGGTCTTTGAACTTTGGGAGCTGCTTAGGCGCCTCAGAAATGAAAGAGCAGTTAAGTGGGAAGGTTTTAACATCGGCATTGCAAAATAATTTTCCTAAAATGATTACCCTGAAAGAAAAAAAGGGAGGAGGAGCACCCTTTCCATTCAATTCTCATTCTTCTGAGACTCAAGAATGAGATTATAAAATAAAAACTAAATTTTTGTATCACACTGTAAGCATCTAGTTTGGAGGTAGTAACAAAACTCTCTCACTGGTATTTTTTTATTTTTTTGGCTCCCCTCAGTTAGGTAGAAAGTATGAGAAAAAGCAAGTAATACGGTCAGTGCTTGTGGATTTGCCACCAAGCACTTCTGTGAAACCGAACAGAGAACATTTGCCTCTCCCGTGAGTCCTCCTAAGAATCCGCATTATCTCCCCCAAACACACCCTTATGTTCTGTGGAGTCCCAAGTTCAGTGCTGAAATTCAGCTGAATTACCAGAGGAGGTTCTGATCTGCCAGTGGGAAAATACTATTTGTCTTAGAACACTCATAGACCACAAGCATGGCAGGAATTTGTCAGTTAAACTGATTCATTTTTTAAAAAGCTGTATTTATTCCATCAAGCAGTTTGGAACTATTTCATCCTACTCTTCACTCTACCCTCCTTCATATTCCTCATTTTTCTATGTATTTATTTTATTTAAACCCCACTGTTTTTTTCTTTGAAATCATTTTCATGATGAACTATGGAGCAAAGGATATTGAGAGGTGGAAGGGGCTTTAAAATAAAGATCTTCTAATCCAATGTTCTCATTTCACAGTTGAAGAAATGAGGGTTCAAGACGTGAAGCTACTCATCTAGTATTGCTAGAGGGTTGCAGAGCCCAGGACTATCTCTCTGATTCCCCAACTTGTAGTTAGTGCTCTTTCTGTCTTTCCTTACTTGCTCTCAAGACACATAATCTCTCCTTTTTGGGGGGTGGGGTATTTGAGCTAAGTTTTTACATTGGCAGTCTTAACGTGGTATAATGGAAAGGCATCAGTAATTCTGCTTGAAGCAACATTTCTTCACTGCTGGCCAGTATGCAGGGAATTTCCACCATTAGATCATCAAAAAAAAGAATGTCTACTGTTTCTTATGAATGGACGTTGGTTCCAACACAAAGATTTGCCCTATTGAAAACTCCTACAGTGATTTTGGCAAAATGGATATTCTATCCCTTGATCCTTACCCTTTGACATTCATTAATCCCAACTCATCTCATCAGATACAAGGAAAATTACAGTCACCCTTTCTTAGGACACTGGTCACGAATCTCAAAGAATGTACAAGGGAATTTCTGATATTATACTTCCTAAGTGTTTAGATTGCACAATTGTTCTAAACAAAGAGATACTGTATTAATGGTTCAGAAGTAATTGGGAGGAAGGAAGGAAGGAAAGAAGGAAGGAAAGAAAGATAAGAAGAATGAAAAAACTGATGGGAAAAAAGGAAGAAAATCTAAATACCATTAATTGTTACAGGCTTGAGGTTTTCCTAACCTGGGTATGGCCAAGATGACAAGTTCTATGGGCAGATAGAGCCAGATAAGATTTGTCCAAACTAATAAAGGAGCTCAGAAATGAAACTAATACATATTTCATTAGATTATTAAAGGAGATTCGTTTGAGTCCATAAGAATAAAGGGATTGGAATAAGGGTCTTTCTAATATAATAGTAGCCATATAGAGTGCATAGAGAACTCATGAGTTTTAACCACTGCTAGAAGTTGCCCTTATCTGGTCCATCAGTGTCTTCTGGTCATAAATGGGCTTAGGATTCCTCATTCCTCCACCACTTTAGCATAGGTGGAATGGCAGGCATAGATTCCTTTTATTTGTTTGTTTGTTTGTTTATTTATTTGTAATTGTAACAAATCAAAATTTTCCAATTTAGTGTCTTTAAAACTTTACCCTTATGTGTGTATAGATACAATGTTGTCACCCATGGTGAATAGAGTGATAGATTCTGGAATCACTGTATAAGAATAGAATAATAGGTTATGCTGATTTTGTTTTTTCTATGTTTTTTATATACATGTATATTTTATTGAGATATAATTGACTTATACGGCACTGTATAAGTTTAAGGTGTATAACATAGTGATTTGACTTACATACATTATGGAAGGATTACCACAATAGGTTTAGTGAACATGCATCACCTCGTATAGATACAATATTAAAGAAATAGGAAATATACCAGGATTGATGGTATCGGGGGTGTGGTAAAGGAGGGGTAGGGGGTCAGGATCTTCAGTTTTGCTCTTGATAACTGGATGAATGGTGATGACATTCACTGGACAGAGTACACTGAATAAAGAAGCACACAGGGAAGGACTCATTCAGATTTAGAGATGAAAAGTAGGACAGATGTGGGAGATTTGGCAAGTAGTTGCATATATGGGTCTGGAGCCCAAATGAGAGGACTGGGTTGAAGAGAAGATTCAGTTTAGGGACGCAAGTGAAGCCATGAGAACAGAAGCTACTCCCTATGGAGAGTGTGAGGTCGAGAATTAATGAGGATTGAAGGCTGAAATCTTGAGAATACCTACATGAATGGGATACTCAGAGAAAAATGCACATTTGATTTCTATGGTGACAAATTTTTACCTGTTGAATCAAAAAAATAGTAACTATATTGTATATTCACACTGTTTGCTCCCCCATACTTTGATCCTTTTAAAACTAATACATATTTCAGTAAGTACCAAATGACTCTATTCCTGTAAGTATATGCAGCACCATCATCACAAACAACAAAATCAAAGCTCTAAGGGCTAGACAGAGTTCATCTGATTTGCCTCCCACCCCAGATTGGTGACATACATGTGTGGGCTGTTATCTTGTCAGCTTTCACAATGTCTCTGCAGTAGGTGTCAAAACAGCAATCAGGTAAGCTGATTATGGACCTCGACATACCTGACATTCTTCGCCCAAGCACATGGGTTTATTCTTCTTTCCTTCATTCTTCATTGGTGCTTCTGTATCTTCAAAAACTTAACAAAAATATTTCAAGGACATGTAGCATTTATAAGATGTTGACTGACCAACAGCAATAAAGTTAAAAGTAATGAGGATTCCTATGAGTTATGCTGTTTTTAAGGAAGCATTAATGACTGATATAAACTGAGCTACTATTAAATCCATGTGGGCAGTTTGAATACTTTAAAAGAAGATAATGGAGAAGGGGGAAAAGACAGTGAAAGTAAATTAAAAGAAATAGGAGTAAGTAAAGGTTCACTGTGTCAACTATCAAGTATTATTTGGTTATACCTTGAGAGTTAAAACACATTTTATTTCTCTCATATTTTAAAAATTTTTATGTGTTATGTTTACTCTATAGATTTAATGCAGTGTTAGAAGGCTGGTCTCTGCTATTGCCATGGAGGTGTGCCAGTGAAATAGAATATTATCTTAAGATGAAAAAGACATTTTCTGTATTTATTTTACATCCACAATCAGGGAAGAATACACTTGTAGCCCCTTACTGCCACATACTGAGGATCACTGCCATGCACAGAATTGTAGCCATTCACATCAGTTTGGAGGATCCCAGGGCCACTAGAGCAAAGTGCGTTCTCTCAAATTGGAAGCAGAAGTAAAGAGTTCCACTGAGTAAATTCATGTTCCATATTTAATCTAAAAAACAAGATGCAGGGCTTCCCTGGTGGCGCAGTGGTTGAGAGTCCGCCTGACGATGCAGGGGACACGGGTTCGTGCCCCGGTCTGGGAGGATCCCACATGCCGCGGAGTGGCTGGACCCGTGAGCCATGACCGCTGAGCCTGTGCATCCGGAGCCTGTGCTCCCGCAACGGGAGAGGCCGCAGCAGTGAAAGGCCCACGTATCGCAAAAAAAAAAAAAAAAAAAAAAAAGATGCAAATTGATTCTGGATCCAAGGGGGAAAAGATCATAGTCATGTCACAAAATGTCTGTGACTGGACAGCTCTTCTCAATCTGTGGTCGTAGCATAGCCAGTTTGATGTTATCCAGACCATTTCCCCTGTCCACAACTTTGTCTATGCTGTGACAGCTGTGCCTGTGTACCTCGAGCAAAGAGCAAAGGACTGAAAGATAAGAAAGAGAAACACTTGCTTACGAATGTCCTGTTTTAAAGCTTGGGGGTCAGGACACAATTGTACTGTGCCTGTCATGGGGCCTTGTGGACAATGGCACCCAGAAAAATGCTCTGTGTTTCTAATGACATAGCCAGTGTGACACTTCTGAGCATCATATATACATTTTTTTAAGTTGGAATAAGTTTTCCTGTTATACCTCAGGATCACTAGATATCTCAGGATCACTAGAAGCTTTTATCTTAAAAGAAATTTTCTTTTATTTCCAGAGCATTTATAATTACCAAATAATTGTTTTAAAGATTGTTTAGTAGTTTCCTCAGTGTACAGTAGGTCATTATTTACTGTTTTTTAAACAGATTGAAAAATGTGTATTATCTTGAGATAAAAACTTTCTGTATAAGTAAATAAATCTTATCTAAAATGGTTTAATTGTGTATTCTTTATTTCCATATTGTGGAAGAGAAATTTTAGCTCTAAATAAGTAGTGGTAGTATCTTTAACTCTGACTTTAAGGTACTTTCTCAGAGTATTTTGTCACTTTTGGAAATTGAGTGGATTTTGTTGTTTTTTTTGCAGTTACATTGTTACAGTTTCTTTGGCAAAGGCCAACTTATTCCACTCATCTTTGCCCAGAGCATCTTGATGTGGCAGCAGCTGTTCTGCTTAGAAGCTGGTGTGATTAGTGTTTTGGGTTCAACCCATCTTTGTTTTAGGGAGGTACAATTTGGCCTATTAAAAAAAAGTTTTTTACATTTGATATGTTGTCCGTGTAAAGGGAAGATCCTCATCCACTCCTCTGGGGAATTCTGGGAGAATGAGGCATACTTAACATTATTTTCCAAATCTCCTATGTGAACAAGTATATCAATGAAATAGACATCTTTCATCACCACAGATTTTTGTCCATTATTTTGCATTTCTGTTCCATTTTGCACAGTGCTATCTGAAGTTGTTTATAGGTGAGATGTTTGTAAAATACAGAACTTGTTCACCAAATCAGCTAAGAGGAAAACTTTAGGGATTTCTATATGATTTAAAACATAGACTTGATTTTTATTTTAAAAATGGCAATCGCTGTATAGTGACAATACATACTTTCAAAACCCGTCCTAACAAAGCTGTACTTGACTGTTACTGCACATGCAGATTGCTTTAGTGATGAATATGCCTTTTGTAAACTCAGTATGCACATGGTAGCAAATAGCATCTCAAATTTAGGGAAATTATAAATTTATCTTTATGTCTTCAATGGAAAATAGAGAGGGACAAATATTTTCATCATTTAATAAAAGAAAAAGATGCAACATAAGTGTGCGTAATCCATGCAAAATCATATCAGTAAGCATGGTCTTCTTGATGCTACCTTTGTGCTTCCTTTCTGGACGTGGCAAGTATTAACCACCTTCTGATCTGTCATGGTGCCCCATGGATGAACAACTGAATGACCCTCTTCTCATATCCTTTTCACTTTAATATCTTTTTCTTTTTTAAAGTGAATATACAATTTATTTAACATTCAAACTTCATTAAGACATGTGCAATATGGCAATTTTACTGGGGTAAACGTTTAACCCTATCTAGGATGATTGCTTGCTGGGGCTTAGCAACAGGGTCCAGTTCACACTTAGCACTAATTAAATACTTTATTGAATAAATATAATACCAAACAAAATGCATTCAAATGCTTTCTAAAAAAATCAATTTTAAAGGTCTTTCTGCGGGCTTCCCTGGTGGCACAGTGGTTGAGAGTCTTTTTTATATCTTTTAGTCCACAAGTATATTATTAAATGATAGAGAACATCTAATATGACCATTTCTACAGAACTAGGAAATAAATTTCTAAGAAAGAAAGATTTTACAGACCCCATCTTTTATACCCACCCCAACAGTCTAACTCTAAAGAGGATAAAGCCAACGACTTTCCTCACAAGAGCTCACGACTAATGTTGCTTTGCTATCAAAATCTGTATTTCTGATCCGCTATGAGCATTGAGACAAGATTCAAATATTCCCAAAGAAAGAAGCACAATGCACGTTGTGATTGCCTATCAGCAACAGCGAGGACTGCATTCAAAACTATCTCATCCCAGGAATTAAATAAGGTCAGCCACATTCATTGGCATTTCCTCCACTGTAGTATTGTAGAAAGTATCAGTGTCATGAAGAATCCTCTTGCCTTCTTCAGTAACAAAGTTTATAGCCACACCTTTCCTCCCAAATCTACCCGCTCTGCCAATTTCGCTCTTTATTCAGACAGTGTGCTGTTTCACTTATGATTCCACGTCCTAAATTACGTCGCCGTTTCTGAGTGCCATCTCGTCATCAACTGCTGCTATCGACCCCAACAAGTCGGTAGTGATCAGAACACAGCTTGACCCTGATCAGAATTCCCTCATGATAACATCTCTTTCCTTCTGGTCCATGTCACCATGCAGAGCAGAAACTGAAATCCCTGGCATGCATTTTCTCAGTGAGCCAGTCCACCTTATGCCTTGTGTTGAGAAAAATAACAGCCTGTGTAATCGTCAGTGTCTCGTACAAGTCACAAAGTGTATCCAACTTCCATTCCTCTCTTTCAACATTAATATAATACTGTTTAATTTCTTCAAGGGTCAATTCTTCCTTTTTCACCAGAATTCGAATGCGATCTCTCATGAATTTTTTGGTCACTTCCAACACATCTGTTGGCATTATGGCAGAAAGCAACACCACCTGAATACTTGTATTTAATTTTTGGAAAATCTCATAGATTTGATCCTTAAACCCTCGGCTCAGCATTTCATCTGCTTCATCCAAAACAAACATTCTGATCCATTTTGGAGAAAGGTATCTTCTGTTTAACATATCAAACACTCTCCCTGGTGTACCAACAACAATATGTGGTGCTTCAGCCTGAAGTTTTTGCATTTCATTTCGAACGTTGGCTCCACCAATGCAGGCATGACAAATTGCTCCCATATAGTCTCCAAGTGCCAGAATTACCTTTTGGATCTGTGGAGTCAGTTCTCTGGTGGGGGCCAATACTAGTGCTTGGGTCTCCTTGAACTCAATCTCCAACTGTTGCAGGATGGAAATAGCAAATATGGCTGTCTTGCCAGTACCTGACGGAGCTTGAGCAATCGCATCATACCCTTTAATACACGGGCTAATAGCTCTCTGCTGAATAGCTGATGGCTTCTCAAAACCATAAGCATAGATGCCTCGAAGAAGAGACTCCTTTAAATTCATATCATCAAAGTTATCACAATCTCATTCCTGTTGCTCTCGATGACACCATCGGGCTCCGTTCCCTCTGGGCCGCCGTGTTCTCTGTTATAATCCGCGGAGCTACCAGACATGATCCAATGAACCACTCAGTGCCCGACTGGAAAGCTAATACCTTTTTACTTCTATGTTAATATTCTGTCTATATGCTCCAGATTATAATTATATTTTAAAAGGGATTTTGCCTAAATTGGGCAGCTAATCTATAAAGAACAATATATAAGATGTCTATAAGCTATTTTTGCTGTTTATACCAGTGGGTACAAAAATCTAATTGCAAGGAAAGTTGCAGTTAAACATCACTCAAATATGAAGCACTGTGGGGCAAATATATTATGCATTGTACATCAATCTGCACATATGTACCCAAACCAAATCCTTGCTCCGCATCAGACATTTAATCATATTACCAGCATTTATAGCTATCTGAAATTACTGCATTTACTTGTTGATTTATTATTTGTCTCCCATCATGACTATGTAAATTCCAGGAGAGTAGGGGCTTCTGATGGTTTTTTCCATTGCTGTATCCCAGGTGCTGTAGCTCCAACATTTGACACAGACAAGATACCCAGTAAATATCAGTTGAATGGATAAATAAATGAATAAATGAACGAATGAATACTGTGTATCAGGATCTGCATCTGGGGCCTGGAAGGTACCCTAGATCTTCCTTCTAAACATTTTATTTTATAGTTGGAAAAATGGAGTTTGAAGGAGAAAAAGTAGTTTGCAGCAAGCTACTTGGGATTATTAATAGCACACCTGGGACTAAAATATGGTCTCTTAACTCCTGGTCTAGTGTACTTTGAAATGCAATTCAACTTGATATGAATGGTGGTGATTTTTTATATGGAAATGGTAGAAATTCCTTCTGCAATTGGTTCAAGTAGAGATCCTAATTAGAATACATCATAATAATTAGAAATGACTGTGTACGAATAGAAGTATATGAAGAATAGGTGAATAAAAATACAAATTTGCATGTACAGTCTAATAACAACTATGTACAACGTATCTATGTCAATTAATAAGAGCCAGTGGATGTAAGTGGTTATAAGTTGAAATAGATTTGACTTTTTCTATAAAATTAAAATTAATGAAGGATCATTCTTATTTTAACTCTTAGAAATTCTGCTTCTTGCTTCTTTTTAGAGAGTGTTAGCTTCTGGCGTTGTTTTAAACATTGCTTGGAATTATTTGTCTTTTATTCAAAGACTTTGTATCACAATATAAATGTCCACATACAACTCTGCTTCTAATGTCTTCTGATAAATCAGTCCCTGGCCTCTTTGAAATCCCGAGTCTGTTATTTCTTCTATCTTTCCTGTGCAGACACCTCACCACTCCAAAAGAAATATATTGCTCTTATACTTTTTAAAATATTAATTTACATTTTTACAGGAATGGATCATTAAAAATATAGCTTTACAGATAGCTTACAATCACTGATGATAGGTAAGCTGGAAGGAAAATACTCCTTAATATTCCATGAGGTAGAAGAAAAACTTTCCACAGTGTAATGACCAAGTCTTTCCACAGTGTAACAATGGAGAGAACTTTCACGTGGAAGTAGTATCCTATTCTGAGCTTACTCCCAGACTCCTATCAGTTAAAATGTCTTGACTTTGAACCTTTGTCATACAGTTCATTAGCAGACCTTTTTAATATGTTTCAAATTGGTTGGAAACCTAGTATAATATTGTAGTGTACAGGTTAAAATTCAATAAGAAATACCAAGGAAAGTATCAGTTCTATATCATTTTCTTTGATTTTCACTTTTTGAATGTTTGAACTAAGTCAGTATTTTGAAAGTAAATCCTTGAAGGGTCCTGTGCTGACAGGACAAAGTGCAAATTCTTCCAAATATACCTGCTGTGTTGGTTTCCCTCTGCGCCTCATTCTCTCCCCTGGGACCTCGTTTGCCTTAACCCAGCAGGACTCATGATCTTTCCACTCTCCCTGACACTGCTCATGTGTTTTCTCTGCTTAAAAACCCTCTTCTACTGTTTCCATGTGTGCCTCTCTTTTAATACCCAGTTAAAATATCACCTCTATCATACCATTGTTTTCTAACTTCTCTCTGTTCCCCATAGAATATTTGTAACTTCCTTCCTTACCATGTAGTATTGTGTATTTACCTCTGATCACATTGTGCAGTGATTGAAAAAATGTTTGTCTACCCCAGTAACAGATTCAATAATTCTGTTTGAATCAGAAACTGAGACTTCTGTTTCTCCAGGGTCTAGAATAATACCTGGCACCCAGTAGTATCTCAATAATTATTCAGTGAGTCATGGCACATGAAGGAATTCATTAGCAACATGAAACAAATGGTTTATAATTTGTATTAATTTGCTAAATGTGAAAAACGTGGTGAATACAGAGATTCCTCCCATATGACTTAAATAGTAGTATTTAGGAAAACAGTAAAAACATTTGAGCCATATGAAAGGCCAAGAAAAAAATTAACATTGTTTCAACTTTGCACATTTAAGCATAATAAACACATGCTATGATTTAGCAGCTTAAAATTAGGTGAAAAATTAGACAGCACACAAGCATATGTTCTTATGAGAAACCCTGGAAAATTGTTAGAACTCACTAGCCTCAAAATTTAAGTATATATATATTTTTTACAGTAGGAATAAAGTTCAAGGGCAGTTGGTTTCAGTTTATTTGAAATAACATAGACTATTCAAGGATATCTCTTGGTAGATCCAAAATTGGAATACAAATGGGATTTTGCTACAGTTAGTTTATAGAGTGTCTGTTTGTCTTATTTCGTTGAACTTTTCCTCACTCAATACCTCTCTGTCTTTTCCACTCCATTTCCCACTCCCTGAATAGATGAATTTCTTTCCTTTTCGCATATGTGCTCAATATGGAAACAGTAATTATTTTTTTCCTGATATATGTAACATGATATATAAGGATATGTATTCATATACATACATATATGTTTGTACACCTACATGCCTGTGAATTGAATAGCTTTCTTTATCGAGTACACAAAGTTTGTGTCAAGAGAATATTATACTAAATCTCATTTCTTTCTTTTTTTTTTTTTGGCCACACGAGCATCTTGTGGGATCTTAGTTCCCCGACCAGGGATGGAACCCGGGCAGCGGCAGTGGAAGCACAAACTCCTAACCACTGGACAGCCAGGGAATTCGCATCATTTCTTTCTTATAATTCCCCTTCAAGAAAGGTATTAGCCCCATTTCACAAACCGAGGCTCAGAGATAACCTCCGTCAGGAGGTGCATTGAATAGGTAATGGAATGTCTGACTGAACTTTTCAATTTTTTTTTAACTAGGGAAGAATCCTTTAAAAGTTGCTCACAGTTCTCTCCATCTAGAGGTGGAGCTGCAAGTCACCAGTGGAAGAGACTTTGATTTGGTGGTGGAGGTTATGGGAATCACCAGAAACAAAGCTTAAGTTGCACAAGTGTAAGACGAATACCACCTAATGTTCCTGGAGGAAACAGTGAAGCAACCATGAACTTGAAAGCAAATGCTTCCTCTGAGATGTTAGAGCTTCTATTTAGTACTAAATACTTGGTAATTTTTAGCAGGACTATTCCACACTGAAGACAGAATGTCTCCTCCAACTCACCAAGTCTGCTTTTAAGATGCCAAATGTCTAAAAATATTGATTATTCTTGAGAGGGGGGTGTGTGTTTGCATGTGTGTGTGTGTGTGTGTGTATGTCAGAGAGAGAAAAAAGAGATGGAGAGAGAGAGAGAGAGAGAGAGAATTCTCTTTTTGCTTAGACACTGCCATTACAAGGTCATGAGACTAGACTGCAGCAGAAAAGTGCAGACCTGATTTCTTCATCTTACTGTAGGAAAAGCTAACAAAATAACCAGGCTACACATCGCATGACACTAACATCACTTCACTTTGGTATCCTACTCAGGTTGTTATTTAAGACTAATTTAGCTGCCTTTGGGAACGCTGCTGGATTGCCCACTGTTATTCCCTTCTCTGGGCCATGGGGCCCAAGCACGCTTGGTGAGTGCAGGAGGGGGTTTTCTGCCTGAAGAACTAACTGTGTGTTCCCACTGTCATGTTCCCATCGGGGCTTTAAGGAGGGGAAGGCAGAGGCAGAGGCAGAAACAGAAGCTGGGTGCGGAGCTATGTGGAGCTAGGAATTTGAACTCTTCCTCCTTTGTCTAGTACTGTGGATGGTTAATCTAGGTACTGAAGGTGACATTGACATCTAGAGTTTCCAATTGGTGGGTGGAAGTAAAAGGAGGTGTGTTGGCCTTGGCCACCTCTATTGCTGGGTCCATACTTCGATTACTCCAGGGTATCAATAATTTCAGCAGAGACTTAGCTGTGCCTACCATGGAGTGGGAACAGGATGATATGAGTACAACCCGGCAGAGTACTTGGGAGGCAAAAGGAGGTGACCTGCAAAACTCTGGAGCATGGGAGGTCCTGTGTGAGGGGCAAACACAAATTTGCAGGACATGTTAGCATTGCTTAGTGTGATGACTTTACATTGTGTCAACTCAGCTGATCTAAAATAACATTTCCTAGAATTCCCTTTTCTGCATGTTTTGAGGTTAGAATTGACCAAAGAGAAATTCTTGTGTGATTTGAAAGGCACACATGAAGCGGCAGTGACTGCTCTGAAGGGTCAGTGGAGGGTGCCAGGCACTGGTGAAGCTGGTGTGCATTGTTGCTGATCTGCTGGCCCAAAGTGTTGGTGTGGGGTCACAGCTGGTCTGCAGCCTCTCCGGCTCCCCGCATGTCTTCCTTCAGCTTCTTAGAGTCCTGGGCCAGGCAGGTGTGCAGCTCTGTGGAGAAGGGGATGAGCCCCTTCTTCGGGTCACCTGCATCTTAAGTTTGGAGACAGTGGGAGACAGATGTGAGGTCTAGTGTGTACCTGTGGCTTCCAGTTTGTCCTTTTGGGTACCATTTTGCCCTCACGTAGTCCCATTTCACACCCAGACTTGCGGCACTGTTGACCTATAGTGACTCCAGGCCTATTACCAGAGGCACAAAGGTCTTCCATTAACTTCTTCATCAGCTCCCACAATTTCATAAGGACTAATCCCTATACAAAAATTCCCTTATTCTAGGGACTTCCCTGGTGGTCCAGTGGGTAATAATGTGAATGTCTGCAGTTAGAAAGAATGATTAATACACTTATGAATCATGATTCTATTATTGTTCCCTTTGAAGGGTAATCATTTATCGTCTTAAATAGGACTATATATGTGTCAATAACGTCCAATGATAAGCCAGGGACATACTGCAAATCCACTTGATATTTCAGCATAATTATCAAGTTCAAATTCAAATATGCTATAATTTAAATAGTCACTAATTACTCCAGCTAAAGATTTTAGTCCAAACTTACAGATGATTAGTGTTCTGTCCCATTCAGTGTTTTTTCTTAAAGTGCCACCACTCCTGTTTTATTGACTGAAGCAAATGAGACAGCTTTGATTAAGTTCAACAGATAATCATTCTGTATGTCCAAGAGTAGGAAGAGATCTAGAAATACTGGCATGCATCAGTAATATTTATCAATTAAGTTCTAGTTCTCCTAGGTCTTGATCAGTCCCTCCACACATCCTATCAGCTTAAAAACACATTCTCTATGCCAGGCACTGTATCAGATGCTAGGGACATAATTATGGGTAAAAAAGACATAGCCCCTGCCTCCAAGATGTTCACTACCTGGAGATATCGACCTCTCGCAACCCTTTAAACTAGCCAGTTTGACCATTCATCACCATGACTGGCAGCGAAAAATAAGACTCAGAAAGCGACATCTGTTGAGATCATTTTTCCATGCCTCTGCTCTGGCTCTTGACTCCCAGGATTTCGAATCCCTGGCTCCACACTCTTGGATTCCAAACCTGCTTCTGCTTCTCCCATCTGTTTGGGGACTGTTGATTTTTCAGCTCACTGGATTTCAATTTCTCATCGTGCTTTGCTTCTTCCTTGTCTCTGACATCTTCTGAAGACTTTTCCGGTTCTGCCCTAGGGAATCCAAAGGATAGGTCAGCCCCAACCTCTCTCCTTGCTGAGGGAGTGGGATTTCAGGTAAGTGAGGACACAGAGGTGAAATACAGATTTGTAATATAAGGAAACAAGTGCTATACTATTTATGTATGAAGTGTTACAAATTCATCAATGCTGATGTAATCAGCATCGTAAAGTGTGACCCCCATCGACTTACTGCTCCTATAGCTATATATCTATATTTGCACTCTGTTATTCTTCCATTCATCCTACAAATATTTATTATGCAACCACCATATGCCACCCACATACATTCCTTTCCTCCATCGTACAGATGCCTCTTCTGCTGTTTCAGGCTACCACCCAGGCTTTGGAGACGCAATATATAACAGTGATTAAGCAAGTAGAGTTAATCTGCCTGGGTTCAAGTCTTGACTCACGCTGTTGTCTGCCTTAGTTTCTTCATCCATAAAATGAGGACAATCATAACACTTACCGCCAAGGAGTATTGTTAAGGTTAAGGCAAATAATGCATTGAAGCCCTACCCTAGTGTCTGGAATGGTTAGGTAAATACTCAGTGTGTGTAACTGTTATTATCATGAATGATCCCATCCTTTCATCTGCTATAAGACCAGTTTTTCATTTTGCCATATTTTCAATCTTCTTTTATCTGTTCCTTTTACCCCATATAGTTACAAATACATGCTCCTGTCTCATATATCAGTAAATGTCCTCAATTCTATATATCTCTCTAGCTTTTAGATCATGCTCTGATCATTCTCTTTTCCTTTAGAATCAGAATGCTTGGAGTATTGACACTATTTTTTTAAATTTCCTTACATTCAGTTCACTTTCCAGCCCCTTCAATCATGCTACCACCCTTGACTTAAAAAAAAAAACCTATTAATTTCCAAACCCAAAGATCATGTTGGTCCTCTTTAATTTGACTTATTACACCCTTCCTGAAACTTCTTCTTTCTTTGGCTTTGGCACTGTGCTCTTTCTGGTCTTCTTCCACATTTTGAACCATTTCTTCTCAGCCACTTTTGCAGACTCCTCCCATTCACAGACAATTGGTTAGAGAATTCTGCCATTTCTACATTCTGAACACCTCTTGTATCTTTCCCTTCTACTCTTTTCACACCATAGTTGCTTTGGCCCAGATCTTTATTATATCTTATCTGTATCATTGCAATAGCCTTCAAGTTGGTCATGCGGCTTAGTTTCTTGACCCTACTCCATATTTCTTCTACAGTAGTGATTTTTCTAAAATACAAATGTAATACATTTTACATTTCCCAGGCCAAAGCAGTGTGGAGACAAAAAATGTGCACAACATCAATATTAAAATAGTATTTCTCCTCCCCAAAACTCATAAGCCAGTCTAATCATGAGAAAAACATCAGAAAAATTCCAGTAGAGTGGAGTCCTGCAATATACCTGGCTAGTCCTCCTCAAAACTGTTAAGGTCATTGAAAATAAGGAAAGTCTGAGAAAATGTCACAGCTAAGAGGAGCCTAAAGAGACAGACAACTAAATGTAACTCTGGATGGTATCCTGGATGGTATTGTAGAATAGAAAAAGGTCGTTGGGTAAATACTAAGGAAATCTGAACAAACTATGGCCTTTTGTTAATAATCATATATCAATACTGGTTAATTAATTGTAATAAATGTACTGTATTGATGTAAGGTGTTCATAATAGGGGAAACTGTGGTGGGAACTCTGCACTACCTGCTCAATTTTTCTGTAAATCTAACCTGTTCTGAAGAATAAGGTTTATTATTAAAAAATAGAGTTTGTTACAGAAAAAAACAGATGAGAGAAATAGGATCAACAGATAAGGATTACAACAAATATAAAAGGATTAATTATCGCCTTCCAAAGACAGACACTTTTGAATTGGGTAAAGTCAAGCTAACGAGTTAATAAAAAACTAACAAAAATAATCAGTTAAACACTATTCTGAAGAGACACTTATAATTTTTAAAAAAGTTGAAAATGAAGTTGAAATATAACATATGTCAGACAAATTCTAATCTATATTTAACAAATTCTAACAAAATACAGAAACATCAAATGAGGGGAAGAAGATGTACTCTTGGGAAACTTTTTATTTTTACAAAATATATTACACATTTAGCTCACTATTTGTCCGATTTTTTTTTTTTTTTTTTTTTTGTGGTACACGGCCCTCTCACTGTTGTGGCCTCTCCCATTGTGGAGCACAGGCTCAGCGGCCATGGCTCACGGGCCCAGCCGCTCCGCGGCATGTGTGATCTTCCTGGACTGGGGCACCAACCCATGTCCCCTGCATCGGCAGGCGGACTCTCAACCACTGTGCCACCAGGGAAGACCTTGTCAGATATTGAAAAATACATTATTTAGGAGATTTTGAATGTAGGCATAAAAATGGGACTTTGTTTAGAGTGTTTGTGCATGTGTGCACACACATGTTGGTGGTTTTGGTGTCTAGTATCTTATAATGATTGAGCAGTTTTCTATCTACAATGACTACTTTAGAAGAGTTTACATAACATAGGACATATTAGTTCCTCTGGGTCAGAATATATTTTTAAATATACTTTTTGTTCCCTCTGTAGTATTGGATTTTCAGTTTTACAGCCTTGTTTTTGCTATAAACATTACTCATTTATATTTGTATGTTTAAGTATATGTTAGATATTCAAGTTTATATAGATATATAGTTATAAATGAGCAAAGTTTATATATTTTAAGCATCGAGTTTGCTAGATTTTTAAATATATTATAAAAAAGTCTAAAGGAGCAGTGAAAAAAAATAGTGTTTGTCTTTTTATTTCACTGACCCCCTCCCCATTGAGACCTTCTAGACCCCTCAGATTCTCCTCCAAACATGGGAGCCTGGGAGGCTGGTGCTGATCCGTGTGTGCTCTCAAGAAATCTTTTTGTCATCTGCTCTTTTTCTTCTCTCTTGTTCTGGCTCCTAAAGAAAAAAGAGAATAATGTTTTCTGTTGAAAGATCTGGAGTCTTCGCCAGGGCACCGATGCCAATGCTGGTGTCCAATGTTTAAGGCGCCAAGGTCCTTGCAAAGCAGCCAGTACATTTCTTCCTGCCAAATCTGCTGACTCTAGTGCTGTTGGTTTGATGATATTGTCTTGGGATCTGAGATTCTCATGGGAATCTTGTGAAACAGTCCTTTTAGATTCCTTGCCTGTTACTACAGTTCTTTCTTCTTGGGGCTCAGGCATCAATCTATAGGGACTGGAATTAAGGATAATCAGAGCTGCCAACACCGTGTTGCTAAGCTTAGAGCCACGGCTCTTGCATCACTGACTTTAAGAGACCTAGGAACTCTTCTTACCGATTGACTTATCTTCCAGGATGTTTCTTGATCACTCATGCAAACAGACTGCTGAGGGCCTGGGCCACTTAGCCCTCAAAAGCTGTCCAGGCATTTCTGAATCTGAAGAAGAAAACAGCACAGGCTCAAGTTACATAAATATGATCATGTTGTTGTGCTGTTTAGAATTCTTCAGTGCCTCCTTGTTGCAACTTCCCGTGGCCTTATGTGGCACTCTCCTATCCTGGTTTAGTACATCTCTTCAGGCTCAGCTGGAGACAAACCCTACCCCAACCCTCTAGCCCAGCAACATTGAACTATCTTAAGCAACACATTTCATAACTTTGCCAGGCTTCTCATGTCTGCATGCTTTACCCATGAGGTCCAGAAGTAGCATACCATCATTTTGGATTTTCACCACTGTAATACTCCTTTGTATTAGTTATCTATTGATGTTTAACAAATTATCCCCAAACCTAGTGGCTTAAAACAATGAACCCTTATTATATCACAGTTTCTGTGGGTCAGGAATCTGGGCATGGCTCAGCTGGGTTCTTTAACCCAGGTTTTTTTTATAAGGTTACAATCAAGGTGTTGGTCAGAGCAGTGGTCTCATATGAAGGTTCAACTGGGGGAAGGTCCTCTTTGAAGCTCCCTGACTTTAGTGTTGACCAGTTCAGGTCTACGTAGTCTGATGGGCTGAGGGCCTCAGTTCTTCACTGGCTATTGACCACTGGCCTCTTTCAGTTCTTTGTTACGTGGACCTCATAGGTACCTCACTACATGGTAACTGGTTTCCATCGAAGCGAGTAAGACAGCAAGAGAGGATGAGCAGAGGGAAAACAGAATCTTTCGTAATCTAATCACGAGGATTACTCTACTTTAACTCCTTTAAAGTGATAGGATATATCGCTTTTGCTGTATTCTGTTTGTGAGAAGCAAGTCACTAGGCTCAGCCCACATTCAGATGGAGGGGATTATCCAAGGCCTGGAACGCCCAGGCTGGGGTCACTGAGAATGCTCTGTGGTTGGCCGGTGGAGGCAATAACTCCACCCATAACTGGTTCGCACGTCCAGACTGATGACACTACACATGCACCAAGATGCCACAACAGTATTTACTACTCACATAATGGGTCTTTCTGAAGAAAGTAGGGCAGGCATAAAAGCCAGTCTGGAATGTCTTGAGAGAAGAGAGAAGCCAGTGGCTTTAGCTTTTATTGTGGTGAGGAGGTGGGACCTTGGTGAGGATTCCCACGGGAATGGGGTTTGGATGGTCTAAACTTTTTCACCAGCACCAATGGATGGAGCCCCAAGGCTTTCTCACTGTCTTGCTCTGATATGGGGAAAATGGAAAGGGGGAGAATAGGATGTGAGTGCTGTCAGGGGTCAACCAGCAAAATGAAATTGGAGACAGACTCCTTGTTACAAGGGGCTATTTTAGAGGCGGTCTACCATATCCACTGTCATATAATTGCTTATTTACTTGTTTGCCTTTTACAAGATAAAGAATGTATTTTAATCTGTCTTTATGCTCTCAGCCCTTAGTGCAGTGCCTGGCATATCATGGTCACTCAATAAATGTTGGCTGAATGAATAACTGAATGACTGACTAGATGGTCTCTCCCTCCCCTCTTGATCATTATTTATCCCCTGTTGTATACCTATTGATTTGTCATAGAACTGACACACCAAGTGGCATTTATTTCTTTTCAGAACTGTATCCTTTACTAGTCTGAAAGCTCACTGAAAACAAGAATTTGTCTTGTTATAAACATTTGTGCCCTCAGTATCTAGTATGATATCACACACAGATGTTCAGTTAGTGTTGCATGAAGAGTTCAGTCAATTCTACTAAGAAGAAAGGAGTAAGAAAAACATTGAAAACAGAGAGAATATTTTAATCTGGATCTTGAAGAATAAATAAAAGCTTGACAGGAAGGGACACAGGGTTGGGGAGGCTTTAGACAGAGAATAATCTAGACACACTAAGTAGCAGTAGCAAAGACAATGAATTACAAAAAAATCATGGTGTAGTAGTAGGATTGAGCTGGTTGGAGATGTGGCTAAAAAGGAGGCTCACATCCAGGTTGTGAAACTTTGTAGGCTAGATTAAGTAGCATGGAGCTTCTCTCTAAGATAACGGGGAGTAATTTAAGATGTTTTAAAACTTGGGTGCAGTTTTTATTTTATTTTAAAATTTTATTTATTTATTTATTATTGGCTGCGTTGGGTCTTCATTGCTGCGTGGGCTTTTCTCTAGTTGCGGCGAGTGGGGGCTGCTCTTCCTTGCAGTGCATGGGCTTCTTATTGCAGTGGCTTCTCTCGTTGCTGAGCACGGGCTCTAGGCACGTGGGCTTCAGTAGTTGTAGCACGTGGGCTCAGTAGTTGTGGCACAGAGGCTCAGTAGTTGTGCCACACGGGCTCAGTAGTTGTGGCACACGGGCTCAGTATTTGCGGCTCACAGGCCCTAGAGTGCAGGCTCAGTAGTTGTGGCTCACAGGCTTAGTTGCTCCGCGGCATGTGGGATCTTCCAGGACCAGGGCTCGAACCCGTGTCCCCTGCATTGACAGGCAGGTTCTTAACCACTGTGCCACCAGGGAAGTCCCTGCAGTTTTTAATGTAAGCAAATCTATTTTAGAAAACAATTCTGATGGCGGAGTAGAATGGATTTGAGTAGGGAGTGATCTGGAATCAATCAGGGGTGGGAAATGGGTGGTTTCATTGGGACAAAATGAACTCTACCTGGAAGAAATCAGAGTGTAGGTAGAAGGTAAGCATCAGCATTCTGAGTGATGCTGAGAGGAATCCAGAGCGCTGAGATTTGCAAGGTATGGAAAGCTGAGAAAATTCCATTGAAAGGATTGTGAGGATGTATAGACAATAGAGATAAAGACAATGGAAGAATCAACCAGAGAAAGACATTAACTCTGATTATCTTGATAATTGATCAGTTGGTATCCGCAATAAGAACTTTAGCTCACTTTCAGTTTTGGACACATATAAGACTAATGAAAGAAAAAAAAGTGAGAAAAAAATATCATGCCCAAAGCATTACAATGGATACAGAAAATAGTTTTTCCTGTGTCCATGAGACTAACTTCATAGACATATATTATCTCTCTAATACTCTTTCTTTTATTCTAAAGGAATTACTTCATATTTCTCAAGTCAAGTCTCAAAACTATTTTCTAATATGGAATTTCATAGCCTAAGCTTTGTGTTCAAAGAAGAATGTTGCAGTTGTTACAGGCTAGATTATTTTCCTGGGCAATTCTGAAAAGGAGAAATAGACATGTTTCACGTCTTTGGTATTCCTAGCTTAAGTTGGAGTCTGAAAGCATTGTGGTTAGAATCCGCGGTCCTATACACAGTAAGGGTCACCTTTGACTAGTGAGGCAGAAAACAGGCCACAGGACAAAGAGGTGCCCATAAGCTCTGTTTTTACATTCCTATAGCCCTTCCAAAGAGCAGCCTAAGAATTCTGCATGGAATTTGCTTTCCACAGATTTTTAGTGTTTTAGAGCTGGCATAATTCCATATTTCACCATTTTAGTAGGACCTTTCACATACTTTCAGTTGTAATTTTACTATTGGATGATTAATATTACAAATGCAAAGTAACAAAATGCTTTTCTGAATTCAGTAAGCCTTTTAAATGAATTTATATTTTATTAAGTGCAATAGTATCTGCACACATTTGAAGCATTAGTATCACATGTGTTAGTAGTATTTATTCAGTTGTACGTATGATTTATCTGAACCTTTTTAGTAACTCCATTACCCTGAATAGGTTTTTGACCCACAGGTTAGAAACTGATTTGGTCCAACTTCCTTACTTCACAGATGAGGGGACAAATGATTTAGAACAGGTCATTTACATGAATTGCTTAAGGTTACAAAGGGTTCTAAGGTTGGGGTAGAACCTATAACTCCTGACCTTTAGACCAATTAATATGAGTCCAAAATAGCCAAAAGCATTAGACTTATTAACACAAAGGCAAAATTCAGTTATAATGTGTATGCTAAATGGCCTGATGTATCGATTCTAATCTTCAGAAGGTGCTCCCAGACTCTGAACTTCCTGGCATATATGACAAATCATATTGGGCCCTCTATTACTCTTGAAAGTTAAAAATTATTTTCCTGATTTTCATTATTTGAAACAAACTATCCACGGAGTTTAAAAATCTAGGTATGAGAGAGTCTATCTGCTTATCTATATATGCCCGAGCACTTGGTACTGTGGTTCAGTTTCTTTCACATTCATTTTTCCCCTTTGAGAGTAGGAAAGAGGGAATAAAGAAAGTAAAAGCCAGAACGGCTCAGCTTGCAGGAAGAGGAGCTAAAAAGGGGCAGAGGGTAGACGTTTGAGATGCTCAACGTGTGTGCGGATAGCTGTGTCCCACTGATTCCGTTGGAGGAGTGTATTTGAAGTGGCATAATAATTAGGCTCAAAAATTTACCCTCAGTGTGTCCTTTAAAGAAAAGGCTTGGGTTGAACCTTGGGATAGTTCATTTCAATGATTTTTAGGCCTCTGTAGAATGCAGCTGCAGAAGAGAAATCTCAAGAAAACTGGTTTTCTCCCTTTTGAGACCTAATATTGCATATTTTCGGATTAACCAGAGTGTTGGTGAAAACCACTTCCCTTTAAATTTCATATCAGTTATTTATGCTTTATGATTAAACCATTACTATCAAAACCACAGCATAAAATTATAATTAGGCCTCTTTTTTCTGAACTTACACATGTCTTAAAAACCTTATTATTATAAGATATAGTATCTGCAGACAGAAATGTAAAGTTATCATACCCAGATTCTAAACTCTGTGTGTTATTCCTTTCAAATAACGAAAACCAGGAAACTGATAATGACATTGCAGAATTAAAATACAGATAGTTGGGCTTCCCTGGTGGCGCAGTGATTGAGAGGCTGCCTGCCGATGCAAGGGATACGGGTTCTTGCCCCAGTCCGGGAGTATCCTGCATGCCGTGGAGCGGCTGGGCCCGTGAGCCATGACTGCTGAGCCTGCGTGTCTGGAGCCTGTGCTCCGCAATGGGAGAGGCCACAACAGTGAGAGGCCCGCGTACCGCAAAAATAAATAAATAAATTAATTAATTAAATAAAATATATCACTTCTTTCATTAAATATATCAAATATTTTTCTTTCCTTGATTTGTGGATGGGTTTTGCAATAAGTTTGATTCCAATAAATAAATGTTTGGATGCTATTTCTTTAGAGCAAAGTTAACATATAATCTAATGTATAACAGACACTCAGTACTGTCAATCAAAAAGATCTTAAATATTTTTAAGGGAGATGGATTTCAACAAAGAGCCACTTGCTGACACTTAAGCACTTTAGAAGTGTATGAGAGTATAATGTTATGTTCTGGTATGGAGCCAGAATGTTTTATTTTCTCACCAACATTTTATTTCCCTGAACTCTAAAAGAAGTGACAGGTTATTTTGTCTGTAATGGTGGTTATTTTCAACTTCAAAAACTTTTCTGTGATCTTAAAACCTTATAATTTGTTCATAGTTACAAGTTAATACAGGCACAGAGCAGCATCTGTATGTAATTTTAGCTGAGAGATAGAGTGGGAACTTTTAGTCCTTCCAAACTTATTTCATCAGACATGCATTGTCTAGGACAAGTCTGCTGCAAGCATAATCCTGAGTTAGCTTAAGTCCGATTTGTTGGAAATGTGGACATTTATGCATCTTTAGGGGGCTCTTAGCAGTGTCCCCCATCAGGCTTGTTCTCTGTTATATGGACAACCAGGAATGAGGGCAGGAAGGAAGGAAAGAAACACTGTACAAAAGCTCCCTCCGCCAGGCTCTGTACTAGTGCTTTCTCCTACTCTACATCACTTAAGTCTGCGTAAAAACTCACCTCTCCACTACAACTTTTCAGGTATTCCTTTGCTGGGCATTGCCATGATACTCCGTTTTGGCGTCTACGCTTCCTAGACAGTGACTGGCCTACTCTGGCTTTCTCCCTTCCTCTCTCTCCCTTCAGGCACTTTCCAGCAGCTTAACTGTGGCTTTCTGGAGATGCAGGACTTAACAGAAAGTAGTCTGAGGAGAGAAAAAAAAAGAGTGTTGTGGGCAAGATTCTTCAAATAACACAGAGACTAGTTCTGCTTTCATGTAAGAAATAAAGCCCATGGATAGTGCTGTGGAAGTGAGGGGTAAAAAAAATTTCAAAAAGAAAACAAAAAGGAGTTTATTTGAAAAGAAGGGAAAGAAGAAAAGGAGTGACTGCAGTGTTTTGTTGAAGTCTCAATTATAAAGTATATGGAGTTAGGAGGCACCAAATTTTGTAATAAAGTTAAATTTGGAGACAGTCTATTATTTACATGATCTTAGGATAAATGTGGGCAATGTCAATTTAAAGATTACAAGCTGGAGAGAAATGATAGGAATTGTATCCATTTTTTAAAATTATCTGCCTTATTATATCCAGTCTTTACACTTGCAATTGTGCCCAACTTAAAAAAAAAATAAAGCAAGTCTTCCCTGATAGATTATTAGACAAATTGATTAGGTAAACCTTTGGATGGAGTAGCTTCTCTGTAGACGTCTAAAAGTGAGTCTTTATCACTTAAAAACAAAACTAGGGACTCTGCGTATTATTTTCCATGCAAGGTTCTTGTCCTGGCAGTAAGGACAGGGACTGCAGTGCTTTCTGGTGGCAGCAGAAGGCTGGCAGTGAAAAGTATGTAACAATGCCTCTGTTATCTGTTTCCAATTCTTGCAGCATAGAGCTGGAATCCAGAAAATGTGCCGCCTTGAATAATTCAGCTTTCAAATCTCTTGGTGTTCATGACAATTTTGATTTACTTTTCCTTAACATTTTATTCTTTGCTTAGTTTTCATCCCCAGTTTTTCTTTTTTTTTTAAATTCCTCTGGCTTAAGTTCTTTGATTTTTAGATTCAGTATGATGATCTCCTTTAGAAATATTAAGCAAGGCTATCTAGTCAGAAACAGGATATACAAAGAAAGATATATGAGAAAAATCAAAAACAACTTCTAAAATAAGAAGTTAGCCTGAATTTTACAAAGCTTTATGATTTTATAATGACTCTCTTACCCCACTCTAATGTTCTAGGAGAGCTTTAGAGCTCACTTCTTACCCGGAATCTCCTTTGTAGATAACAAGCTTGACATGCTTTAAATATTTATAGTGGGACCCCAGAGTGTTACAGAAAACAATGCAGCTTCCAGCATATGGACTATGAAGCCAGAATCTTCATTAGTGTCACACATGGTGATAGAGTGGAAATAAACAGTCTAAAACAGGCAAGTCTGGCGAGGCTGGATCAGCTAAAGGATGAGAAACATTCACATGTGTCCTCCCAATATGTGTTTGTGTTTTCTTCTGATTTAAAAAATAATTTTTGTTTAAACAGCAGGAAAATGTTAATAAAGAAAATGTACACTGAAAAATATAATTACTATCTTCCTAATAAAGCTTGTATTTTCTTTCTCTACTCTCTGTCTGCCTCTCTCTCTCTCTGTCTCTCTGTCTCTCTCTCTGTCTCTCTCTCACACACACACACACACACACACACACACACACACACACACACACACCCGAACTTGTCTTTGCTGGCCTTTATTCTCTCCTCCTCCCCACTGGCTTTCTCCACACGACCGTGAACATGGCTGCAAGCAGCAGCTCCAATGTTGTAAACATGGTAGTTTCGCCACTGTGAGGAAAGACAGTGTCCCTGCTTCTGTATGTAACATGTCTATGGAAAGGTGCTGATTAACCAGAGTTTGAGTCTTGTGCCAATCCTTCACACCAGTCCCTGTTGCTAAAACGATGGGACCATTTGAATGGCAAGCCTGGTTCGTGTGACCATGACTGGCAACCTCACTAATGTCAAAAGTTAGAGCAGGGGAGGACCAGGTCTGCCGAAGAAGAGGTTGCATTTACTAGAGGAAGGGGAAAGGGGCATGTTCAACCGATAGAGATACAGGTGTCTACTCTATGGAAAGTTAAGGATACAGTGAGAATTGCCAGACACACTGTTTTGCAAGATCTGATGAGATCTTTCACAGAAGACAGCAACATCCTTATTGATGCAATAGACATTTATTAAGTGTCTCCAACTGTAACCCTTGACATGCAGTTTCTCCCGTCCTGGGACATAGGAGTGAGAAGTAGGTGATACTCAAATCCAAACCCCTTTCCCTGGTGGAGTGGTTTAAACATGCTTCTTGTGACTTTAGAGTGTCCCCCTGCAGCCACAAGAGGTTGTTTCTCTAATTCCAAATTAATTCTCTAATTCATCAGAGGCCACTGCTACTGACACTACACAATATCAGTTAGGGCTGCCCTGCTGACCTCCTTTCCTCTGTGCCTGTGCACACACTGAGCCCACACACTTTGTTACTTGGCCTCTCACCGCACCCATATGGACAGACCGAATCATGACTCGGGGTTTGTCATCTTCCCTCTGACACCATGCCCATATCCTCATGCTTGTCAATACTTTCTTTTTTTCCCCATCACTTTCATCTTCAGCTGAGGTAAGAAATAGCCTTCTTGCCTCCAATGAAACAACTCTTAACTGGCTCCCAAGTAGCATCCTTTGTACTGCCCTAGAGATAAAAACCCTTTCTTAGGCTCAATTTCTTAAAATTCTTCACCTGAGGCTCCTAAACTCAGTTGTTGGGAACTGATACTGCTTACTATGAATCCCTCAAGTTCTGTCCCTGGCACACTTCTGCTGGTGCCTCAGGACTGAATCCTACCACCTCGACCCTGCTCACTCAGGTTCAACTAAAAACCATACTCCTCATAGGTCAGGAGGTTTGCTTGACTCTGGACTTGTTCAAGGGTCTCAGTCACTTCTCTTTCAAGCAGACTCCTTGAACTTGCATGCAACTAGAATCTTCCAAGTCCTTCTTGTTTTATTTCTTGATATATTGAAATTGAGAGTGGATGTACATTTTGGGCTTTTGTCATGCACCCTTGCTACATGGCTAGCTCTAATATGAAACAGAATGAAATAAGATCAAAACCAAAAGAATACAGAAAAGGTCAGGAGAATACAGACCAAGGACTAACTGATTCCAACTGGGGGAATCAGGTAACAATTTAAGAAGATGTGATATTTGAGCTGAGCTTTGAAGGGTGGGTTGGATTTTGATTGGGGTTATGGAAGCATTTCAGCTTGAGAGACAGAGTTGTGACATCCATAGTGAGTTTGGGGAAATGAAAGTACACATCCACAGAACTTTGGGGGACTAAAATGTATTCTCAGAAATCAATTAAATTTTTTCCCTTCATAGTGGGTCCAAATATAAGTCAAACCACTCATATGTTGAAAAATGAATACAGAAAAAAGATTATTGAATCCCCTCCATGAACACTGAAGAGTTCAGTCTTAACTGGGAGGGAGAGAGTATTATGAAAGGGCCAGAGCAAGGAAGTAATATTTTTTTGAAAAATGTTTTTGAAAGCAAAGTAAATGTTGGATAGAGAACTGCTAGACTGAAGATAAGAGGACCAGTTAAGAAACTACTGTGGATTGAGAGTGACCAGTTTATTAAGTAGCCTGAATTCAGAGGGAATAAATCAGGAAATAATTTTGGAGGTCAGGTAGAGGGAAAGGGCTGCTCTTCTCTGACTGATGCTGCTGTTGTTACCTCGGCAGCTGGTGCTTCCTGTAGGGCAGATGTCCGAATGCTTCTCTTCCTGTTGGAGGCTCTTCTGTGTCTCCCCTGAGACCCACCCCCAAAGGTCTCAGGACCTCCATATTGTACCATCCCCTGTCATGAGTGATACTTTTTCCAGCTCACTCTTCAGGGCAACCTTCAGCTTTTCAAGCTTCTGTCCTGGAGGCAGACCCCCCCCATAGTATTTTCTGTTGGATACTCTTCCCCCACCAGACAACTCTCTTAGGCTAGGATCTGCCTTACTTCAGTGACATTTGTGTGGCCCACCAGAACTGGGCTCTGCCTCCAGGTCTGCCAAACTCTGGAAATGCAAGCTGCCTTTCCCACTACCCTTCCCTTTTCTCTCTACTCACCTAGCCGCCAAAGGCAACTGCAGCCAGATGCCACCTCCAAACTGCTCCAGGTGCATCTCATACCTAGACTCTCTGCCCTCCAAACACCAGGGGTTCATTAGGTTCTCTCAAGGACTCTTCTACTTCACTCCTGTATTATCCCTGGATGAGCCAAGGGGTTTATCCAGTTTACCCACTTAGAAAGAAGCATCCAGTTGGAGAAGGAGATGCCTGTTGACTTTCCCTATGAGTATGCCACCCCCACCAATCTATCCAAAGATTCCTCTTTGCCCCTATCACTAGGAATTCATCCTAATAACCCCCTTAGAGGGAACTTCTCTCTAATGAATCTCTATCCTTATCTTCCATAGACTATTAGAAATGATGGCTTCTGGAACAGTTGGTAAGTCCTGTTATGATAGGTCCTTTATAGAGGTCCTATTTAACATTCTTTTATATTCATAAATGTGAATACGAATGAAAGGTTCTCAGTAGGAATTGCCAAGATCCAAGTTTGGAGTCTGCCATTTCCTAAGTATATGACAGGAACACTCAGTACTTCACTTCCCTGAACTGGAAAAATGAGGTGCTAATTGTACCTATCTTCGGTGATACAATACTGTGAAAATTAAATGAATAATATATCTAAAGAGCTTAGGTTATTGCTTGACCATAGTCTTATACGGTCTTTGCTTCTTGTTGCTCTGACATCACAATAGTGGGGTAATAGTGAAGATTCTTATGACAGGATTTCTCTCAAATATCTGAGTTAAAAATATGTTCTCTATTTAAGTGATGAATTACGATAGATCCACTTTAGTTTGGTCAAAAGTGTTAAGATCAAAAATGGATCCAGTCACTCAGCTAAGGGCAAATTTTTTTCATTGAGTCAATGAACTGGGGTCAGGTAAAATTTTCAAATACTAGGAATTAATGTATCAGGGCTTATGGCTTTGAAGAATGGGTAACAGATTATTGGGCTGGAGATGAAGAGACCTGAGTTCTACTCATGGATCAACAATTAACAGTGTGTGAATACAGACAACTCACTTAATTCCCTGGGCCTTGGTTCTCACATTTGACAAAGGAAGGGTTGCACTGGACGGGAAGATAGCACGGTGAAGAGAGTGGACTCTGGTGACAGAGAGAACTAAACCCATATGAGCTCTGCTGTTTACCAGATCTGTACTCATGAGCAAATTATTTCACCTAAGTGTTGTTCCTCTATGTGCAAAAAGAGGATATGAATAGTGCCTGTCTCCCAGGGTTGTCGTGAAGATTAGAGAACTCATCTAAGTGCTGAGCCCAGAACATGGTACATAATAAGCATCCCAGAATATTACTTTAATAATGACTACCTACTATTATTTCCGGTTTCATGATTAAGTCCATGGATCATCCACTGAGGCTATGAAATTTGTATCTGTACTGATCATGTTTCCTGAGGTCACCCTTCTGTTTTTTGGCTACTGTCTCCTTCTACTGTTCTCCTGACACATGAATTAAATACAATGATCTCCTTTTAGTAAGTGTACTTGGGTCTCTTTTAAATACATAGTCTTTAGTAATAAACTGAAAGTACATTTATGTCTTTCCACATGCAATTTGCCAGTAAGCAATCTACCTTTCTTTTACTTTATACTTATTTCTTTTGGTCTGGAAGACAAGTGGCCAGTGTTTTATTTTCACAGTAGACTGAAGATATCCATCCATTTAGCATTGATTTCAGTAAATATTTATCAACATATTGTCTGCTATGTGCTTGGCCCTGTTGGGTCCTTGGGACACAATGTCAGAAAGGCATGCTCTCTGGCCTCAAATAGGTTTACAGTGACTAATACCTAGAAATATGACAGATCTTGGGTGCCCTGTGGAAGCTGGAGTATGCATGTATTTAAATTGGTCTTTAAGGTGGCAAAAGTAATTTCTACTAGGTGGTATAGTCTTAGGAATACTTTAGAAGGCTGTTTTATTTTCCCTCAATATTTCTTCTTCTAGGTGACTAGGTCCTGCTGAAGAAAATGGCCTAAACATGGGTCTGGTGTCACTACAAACTCTCCAACCTTAGGTGGCTTCTCAATGCTTCTTGGCCATCCTTTCCCCCAGCATCTCCCTTTGTGGCTTCATCAGGACCAAAACCTTCCTTTCAGACCTTCTCCACTTATCTGACACCTCTCATCCGCTGCCCTGTCCTTCCTTTTCAGAAAGTGACTTACTTACCTCACAGAGAAAGTCGAAATCTGAAAGTGGAATTCCTCAACTTCCTGCCACTACACTGACATATTCACCTGGGTTGTAACCCACCCTTTAGCAGCCGGGTATCTCTTTCTGCCCAAGGTCAGGCCATCCACTCCTTCACAGGATCCCATCCTTGCCTCTTTCTTCTCTCAATCTTCAACTGTTCACTGTCTCCCGGCTCCATCCTATCAGGTTTTAAATGTGCTCAAGACACTTGTCTTTAAAAAGTTTAGAAAACACAAGCCCTTTTCAAACATGCGTCTCTCAGATGCCACTCTATCTTCATAACGAAGCTGTTTGAACTTCATTCTGAGCTCACTGTCTGCACCCCCTCCGCCCTGGTTCACATTCATCCTACTCCCGTTTCATATCAACAGCTCCATGAAGGCTGTCGATGATTTCATTTTTGTGAAATCCAATAGGTATTTATCACTCATTTTATTTGACTTTCTCCCCTTCTTACTTGACTACACCTGTCCTTCTGGAAATACTTTGGTTCTTAAGTAATCTAATTTTGATTCCTATTTCAACATTCTGTCCTGATTCTTTAAGACAGCATCTTGAAATGAACCCTCCTAATAGCTCTTTTTCCAATTCCAGCTGTGATTAAACAATCCCACAGAGGTGGGCATATCTCTATCCTTGTTCCTATATTAAGAAGAAATATGGGGCAGAGGAGAGAGATTGAAAGAGAGAGACTGAAAGAGAGAGAGGGGAGAGAGAGAGAGAGAGAAAGAGAACGAGAGAGAGATGATAGATGTTTCCAATATGCTTTGAGAAATGCTGGGCCAAGTTTTGAGAGGAGAGGCTGGTGGGGATCTGTGGTTACACAACACTCAGGGACTACTCTGGAAAAAAGAAAACCTGAGTATTGTTTTAACTCAAAATAGAGACAAAATGAGAGGGGATTTAAATAAGTTCACATGTGGGGCTTTGTAATAATAAGTGCAGAACCATGCCTGCCAGTTCTCACTGATTAGTCATAGATGTGGTTTCCATGGTGATTTCACACATAGGCTGAGCTCCCCACCCTGCTCCTCCTACCTTCACTGGAGCTTACATTAGGTGAGACAAACCACAAGAATAATTAATAAATATTTCAATGCTTTAAGGTCTGATCCAGATTCTGGAAAGCTACTGTCAAAAATAGATAACTTAGCTTACCATTCCTTATTTTGTATTCACTCAGGGAAATGGGGATCTAGGTAATTTCCAGATTTCCAACTTCATATGCCTCATGTTCAGTGGGCATGTTAGAATTTTTGTTTCCTTCTGGAAGAATGGAGAAAACATGACAGTAAGAGATGATATCTGGTCCGCATTTCAGCAACTTTTCTATTTTGGATACTACAAATTTTGTGTGTTCTCAGCATCACCTCAAAAGTAAAGGAAAGTTAGAATAGCACCTATTGTATTTATCTAAGACCACATAAGTGAAAAAAGGCTATGTAAGGCATTCCTTAGGCAGATGTAGTATACGTTCAAAGTGATTTCTAAGAGTTCACTTAATTTAGCTATGCCAGACTGAAGATGGTTTTATCTTTAAATTATATACATTGAATAATTTTGGTCAAGCAAATCACGTGGTAGATAGATGGTTAGATAGAGAGGTTATGCTCACAGTTCCAAAAATAAGAATGTTTTCATTTATAATATTAATTAAACAAAACAGTATATTTGTTTTACTGTACTATGTGACAGGGACCATTACTTTTTCTTAAAACAGATTGAAATTCTTTTTAAGAATTTTTCTTAGAGTCACTAAAAAAAAAAAATTTAAGGTCCTCAGTGGAGGCCTTGAAATGTATTTGAGTTTTGAATACATTCACTATGCAACTGAGAGTAAGTCTGGTAAATAAATATGCAGCTTGGGCAATGGGTTAACACAAAATATGCAGCAATAAAATAGGTAAAGTGATTTTCTCATATGGCCTATAATTGGGCTCTGAAACACACTTTTCCAACCATTTTTCCTGCACCTGCAAATAAAATTAGGAAAAAGCAAACAATCGAAAAACAATATAAAATTATGCTTGCTTCAAAGCGTCTTTCTTACTTTAATTTTCTGTAAAAACTACATGCCTTTACATGAAATATATTTTTGGTCTCAGTTTACACAGGTGAGTATATGAAGTAATGGAGACCCTGCATTTCTGTTGAGTCCATTTCAGTTTTTATCACCCTAATAGTTGAGGAATTCTTTCTATATTTGTGTGCAGTGTAAAAGGATGGAACTAAAAAAATCAGTGTCCATAAATCTTACCTCTATAGAATATCTCAAAAATGGCCGTGCAATGCCTACTTTTCTCTCTAACCTGTTTGTGAAACTTGGTTGACGACATGCAATTCATTTGAGCTGCATAGACCTCCACTGGATGCCAAAATATTGATTTCAGCTTTTGGTTCCCACCCTATTTTGTTTCATAAAGGAATAAAACATTTCTTCAAATTCCTGTATTATATCCCAAAGTGCATCATCCATTTTTGCTACCCTCCCTTTAAAATAAAGATCCGATATCCATATTGACCTTTTTCAGTCCACAAACTCTTCCACTCCCTGGTGATTGTGTGTTTTTTATACTTTATTTCAAATCATAAAATTACAGCGACATAAAATGTTAGGCTTGTAAATGGTCACAGAAATGATCCAGTCCAGTCTTCATAATTTATCAGTAAGAAAACATATTGAGACCGCAAAAGTAAGAGTAAGTAAGAGATTTGACATATTTGTTTTTTGGTGTGACAATGTCCTTGAGTATCAGTCTAACTAGTCCATATTTTTATAAAATAAATGGCTATAATATTTGAAAAATGTAATGTATGTTGAAATAAAACGGCACAGGTGAATTTTTGTTTGGTGTCATATTCTCCTGAGTGAAGGCATTTACTTGGCTCTTTGCAAACACACCAGTAGAGTCTTATATTTAAACCGCTCAGTCATCATCATGTTAGCCAGGCACCTCCCGAGCTAGAACAGAGTTGTATTATTAGCTCCTCCCATTGCTTCCAGAGTTTTGTAATTCAAGCTGGACTGGGAAAGAGCACTCCTTTCTTCTTCTGTCCTTGGAATGATGCCATCCTTTCCTTCATTTGTTTGCTGAGGCTCCTTGCCTTATTTTCACCCCATCCTGGTGGCATTCCACCTTATTTGGCATTCAGTCATGTCACTGGGGTAAACTTCAAGACTGGTTCCTGTGTATTCTGATCTTCTGCCATTTTTTTTTCTGGCGAAAAAGTCTACTGGTTATATGCCACAGTGTCCAATTCCAATTTAACACCTCCTTAGAGGAAAGTTATTCTTGTTTTTTCTAAATGTATGATATCTTTGCCTTAGTGTAGAATTTTAAATAAATCTTAGTGATAATAATTTTTCCTGACCTTTTCTATCCCTAATAGATCGCTAGAATTTTGTCTCAGTAGCAAAATGAAATGAACAATATATTACTTATTTAATACTTTGTCTAGAAGGAAGCATTTTGCCTATATGGATCTTAGACCATAAACGATCAAGAACTTCTTTTCAAGAATAATTGACAGAAAACCAATTTTCAGGAGCAAGACACATCAGTTCATTATATTTTGCAGAATTCCAAATATAAAGGCCATTTAAACAGAAACGATTGTGTAAATGTTTGGAAAAACTTAAATCCTTTTTTTTTTTTTTTTTGCGGTACACGGGCCTCTCAGTGTTGTGGTTTCCCCCGTTGCGGAGCACAGGCTCCGGACGCGCAGGCTCAGCGGCCATGGCTCACGGGCACAGCCGCTCCGTGGCATGTGGCCGGACCGGGGCACGAACCCGCGTCCCCTGAATCGGCAGGCGGACTCTCAACCACTGCGCCACCAGGGAAGCCCAAAACTTATATCCTTTTAAAGCAGTTGATACTTCCAATTATATTTCACTTTTCATGGACTATTATCATTACTCTCTATAGAAATTTAATTGACGTATTCAATGTGAATCCATTGTGTCAAAAATACTTCTATCAAATAATCCTATAATATTTGTGCAACCAACAGGTTATGAACCTTAATATGCAGAATAGTATAAAAGGTAAAAAAGTAACATTTTAGATGTAAAATAATGATTAGACCCATCAGAATTCTACATTCTCTTGGGTAAAAGTACATCATGGCTTAAAAGAAAACCTGTGAATTATTTACGAATCCCTACGAATCCCTCAAAATCAGAGGAAAGTTATTAGATTTCCTTTTTGTCCCTTCCCTCCCCCTCTCTCTCTCACTTCTCCCTTTCTTTCTTTCTCTCTCCCCCTTTCTTTCTTCCTTCCTTCCTTCCTCCCTCCCTCTCTCTTTCTCTTTCTTTTCTTTCTTTCTTTCTCTCTTTCTTTCTTTCTCTTTCTTTCTTTCTTTCTTTCTTTCTTTCTTTCTTTCTTTCTTTCTTTCTTTCTTTCTTTCTTTCTTTCTTTCTTTCTTTCTTTCTCTCTCTTCCTTTCTTTCTCCCTTCCTTCCTTCCTCCCTCCCTTTCTTTCTTTCTTTCTCTCCCTTCTTTCTTTCCCTCCTTTCTTCCTTTTTTAAGTCATGAGTTAAATACCATGCAGTTAGCAATGTATTTTAATAAAATAAAAATGTTCTTCGGAGGGATGTATACCCCTCTTTCTTTCCTTTTTTGTTGTTGTGTTGAACCTTTCTTTCCTTTCTTATTTTTAAAAGAAAAATTGAATAAGTAGTTAAGTGACTGACAATAGCCATGGAAGATATTTTGTTAGAATTTTCTTGACATTTTTGTCTTGTGAGATTCTAGTTATAGGTTCTGGTTATTGGATTAAGTTGTGTCTGGAAATAAATATTTACCTCAAAAGATTATTTTAATATTTAATACCTGAAGTTCTCTTAAACTTTTTCCATATAGTAAAGAAATAGTGGTGTTTTTTTCATAGTAAGTACTTTAAAAATGTTTATTATATTATTACATGCACATATACACAGAAAAATGATACATATCATTATGATATGAAAATACACAAGACTGCAGATGTAAGAAATTTCACACACCACCTCTTCAACTAGAACATAGATCAAGAAACAAAATGGTATCAGCATCTTAGAAGCTCACTCATCTTTATTCCAATCTCTATTAACCCCACCCTAAGAATTAGCCACTGCTAATAAAATCGAGCAGTTTTGCCTGCTTTTGTATATTGCATATAGATTGAGTCATTTTATATGCACTATATATTTTTTGGGGGGGCTCTAAGTCTTTCTCTAAATAATATTTTTTGTGAGATTCATTTATGTTGTTGCATGCGGCTATAGATTATATGTTCTCAGTCTGTCTAGCATTCCACTGTGGGCATATATCACAATCTATTGATCTATTTTACTGTTGATTGATGATTACAACTGTAATGAGATTTGAACTAGTATGAAGAATACAATCTACTCTTAAAAAGTATGGAATTTGAGACCAAAGAGATTTGAGTCTAACTTGATGTGTGATCTGGGGTGATTTACCTAATTTCTCTTGGGGGGAATGCATAAATTAAACGAGGTAACCTTTCTAAAGTCTCTTGTACAGTGCCTGGTATGTCAAAGGAATTCCATAAGTGGTAGCTATAATTGCCCATGTGGAGAAATGCTTGATTTAAATGGCATAGATTAGCTTATTCATGACATTTTCACTTGGTAGGGAAGGAGAAAGGAAGAGAGACAAATAATGTGATATCGTAATGGGTCTAGTCTAGTATAATGAAAAAACTTTGGTGTCAGAAAGGGTTTGTAGATATCCAGTTAGTTACTTAGATACTGTGTAACATTTACCTTCTATAAAATGAAGGAAATAATGTTCTTTACTGAACACTGTAAAGATTATAATGACATAAAATACATATCTCGTACATTTTCCCGCTCCTTTAAAACAGGAAAAAATGGCCCTATTCTTAGAACATTGTTTCCAAAAAGTTAGAGCAGGTTGAAAATCAAATATCACATTGCAAATACTACTTTGAGTGACAAACATTCTGTGATGGAAATGAAGTATCTACTTTGCCTGCAGTCGGCAGTCAGATAGACAGTTAAACAGGTGCAGATCTATTTTCTGTTATTTGTATGAAGGTAGGCATAGCTCCTAAGGTAAAGACGCATTCAGAGCTGCAGTGTAATTGGAATGACTCTAAATTACAGTGTACTGAAGGTAACCACTAAACAGACAAGTGTGGGTCAAGTCCATTTTTGTTTTGTTTAGAGTAACAGTAGGATTAATTTAGAAAAACAACATGAGAAGTCTGTAATTCTGTGATGAATAAAATGACACTTGTGAGCAAGGGGTACAAAAGAAGGGGATAGATTGTGGAAGAATTACCATTACAGAGCTGGGTAATTTCCTTGGCAAAAGTAAGAAACTCTCCTTCCTTGGACAAGATTGTTCCACATTTGATACAAAAGTATGGAGGTCTGTCATGAGAGGTAAACTCAAAGCAAACAGAATTTTCATTGTTGTGAGCTCACAGGAGAAAGGGCAGCCAGGGACTAAATTGAGAGTGTATTCCTTTGTGTTCGTGAAGAGTTACCCATATAATTCCTTTACTTTTTATACTCATATTCTTTCTCTCCCTTGGTTGGATTTCAACAATATCTGACCACTTCCACTTCATTTTTTTTTTTCCATACTGGTTATAGGGAGAAACAGTTATGTAACCTGCAAATCAAACAGGTGGATTTGGGAAATGAGGAAGGAGTTCTGAAATGATGACTGCTTTCTGTTGCCATTGAGGTTTATCCAATTTAACAGACACAAGATGACTCAACTGGATTCAGAGCTACAATAATTGCTGAGGAAGATAACTGTGGATACATGAGGTCATTTGGATATTATAAACAAAAGACATATGAATACTGTGAAACTACCAGCAGAAAGTCTCATAAAAACAATGACCCAGGGGCAGATCCAAGTTTCATGGGGCTTGACATTTATATAATTTTGGGGGGCCCTTTATACAAAATTAAGTACAAAAATGAATACTGAAATGAAAAAAGTCACAATAAGTTACTGGAACTTTGGAGACTGAGATCCTTTTTTCTCTGGCAACTGCCAGAAATTCTCACCCAGAAGTGTTTGCTGATTGCAACCTCACCTTTGCTTTCCCCTCCAACACTGAAACTCACAACAACCCCCCGGGTGCACAGGGGTACTTGCAAATGCGGCCTGGCCATTAAGCTTCGCTGGTAGCATCCTCTGCCTACAAGAATTTTCCGCTGTAGCTTACTTTATCTTGTTTGAGAAGCCTAAAATTACCGTGAAACATGACAGAAACTTTCCTTCTGATGCTTGCCATTTCATTGTAAGAACTAAAACCTCGCACACCTATCCCCTATCTGGACCTCGGCCGCGCAACTTGTATCAGTCCTAGGTTTTACGGGTACCGGGATGGTGTCCAACTGGGCCTCGGGCTACTCACCACGCTGCACGCCCACAGCCGGAGCCTGCGGCGACCGCACTCCGCTTGCGGCTAGGGGCTGGGGGCGGGCAGCGCGCCGGAGGGCGAGCCCGGGCCGCGCCTCCAGCTGATTGGCCGGGCCCGGCCCCTGGGGGCGGGCTCTCCCCCCAGCTCGCCAGGCCCGGGGTGGCTATATTGGCACCGTTCCTGCTAGGTTGGGTCGCTTCCTCGCGCTGGGCTGGACGCAAGGAGAGGGCTTCTGAGGGCTGTGCAGGCGCAGGAAGCGGAGCGAGGCTGCCGACTGCGAGCCGGAGGCTGCGGGGCTGCAGTGCGATGAAGCAGTGGCTCAGCGAGCGGAGGCTGGCGGTGTGGCGCGACGGGCCGGCCCGGGGCCGGGGCTGCTGCTCCGGAGGCTGCTGAGGCGCCGCGGCTGCCGGCGCGGAGAGCGGCAGGCGAGAGGGAGGAGAGGCAGCGGAGCGCGGGGAAGCCGGCGGGGCGGCAGGCGTCTCTGGTTGGCCTCCCCGGTCGGGATCCCCCCGGTGGAACCATGCGGGTGGCCAAGTGGCTGACGGGGCTGCTCTACCAGCTCTCGCTCTTCATCACCAGGTCTTGGGAAGTTCACTTCCACCCCAGGCAGGGTAAGGTCACCGCGGGGCGCCTTCAGCAGCGTGGTGGGGCGCGTGCCCGAGTGGGACGGGCGGACGGAGGCGGGGGGAGCGGTTCTGCCCGCTGGTGGACCCTGGCCCAGCCGGGACTCTCGGGACTCCGGGATCAGTCAGCCCCAAGCATCCCCGGAGGTTGCGGCTGCGCGGTGTTTCGAGGAATCGCGCGCGGGGCACACGTTTCCCTCCGGGGACCACGCGGCGGGGACGCGTGGAGCAGGGTGGCGCGGGCGCCCGCGGGGCACGAGTTGGCGGCGGCAGGGGGGCGAAGAGGGGCGCGAGAAGGAGGTGCTGCTGAGGGCCCTGAGTGTCAGGGTCCCTGCTTGGGGAGGGTGGAGCGAATCGGGGTTGTGGGAAAGCAGGCAGGCACACTCACAGAGCGCACGTGTGTGTGTGTGCGCGCGCGCTCGCCAGCGTGTGTTCTTTCGTCGCGCCCCGCCGGGGGTATGGGGACCTGGGGCCTCGGCTCTCTGGCTGGGACGTTTGGTTGAAGAAGTTCGGCGCTAGGGAGTTGGAAACGGGTAGGGGCTCAACGGCCTTTTCGCTGTGGTTGCAGAAGCCTTGGTGAGGACACTGGCCTCCTACGAAGTGGTGACCCCCGCGCGGGTCAATGAGTTCGGCGAAGTGTTCCCAAAGAGCCACCACTTCAGCCGGAGGAAGCGCAGCGCCGAGGCGCTGGAGCCCACGCCGTTCAGGACCCACTACCGAATCCGCGCCTACGGCCAGGTCTTCCAGCTGAACCTGAGCGCCGACGCGGCCTTCCTGGCTGCCGGCTACACCGAGGTGCACTTGGGAGCCCCTGCGCTCCGGGCTGAGGAGCGCCGCACGGCGCCCCCAGACCTGCGCCACTGCTTCTACCGCGGCCAGGTCAATGCTCGGGAGGATCACACAGCCGTCTTCAGCCTTTGTGGAGGCTTGGTAAGCGCGCTCGGGTCCCTTGGCATTTTCTTGGGATCCATCCTTGCTTGTTCAGGGAGCCGGGCATTGGCTTTTCCCGAATGGGCGGTTGGTTGACCCAAGAGATCAGAGTGGGCCACCAGAGGGATTAACACCTAGATGAACCCAAGCCAGAGGCCACTCCTTTCTTGCAGTGGGGAGCAGGGTTTGGAGGATCAGCATGTCTCTCCCTGCTGGGCAAAATTGACCCTTCTGTGCAAAGCCGCGAGAAAGAGTGTCAGATGCTGAGCTAGTCAGGGAGGTGGGGAGTGGCTTTCTGCTACACAGGAAGTGTGGTTTCCAGCAGGACAGCAGCCTCCTTCATTCAGACACACCCATTCTGGACCATCTATTAAGGCAGACTCCCCTGAAGTTACTTAAATTTATTCCTTGAATGAAGAATGATAGAATGAATAGAGAATGAATAAATGAAAAGGTTTGAAAACAAAGAGTTTTTGTTTGTTTTTTTGTTTTGTTTTGGTTTTTTTTGCTACTATGGGGATGGCCATTAATCTGTGAAGTACAGGATGGGGAAAAGGTTGAATATGCCAGTTTAAAATGCACTGCACTTAAAAATGTAGAGCATCTACAAAGATCTGGTGCCAGCAAATGAGAAATGATCATTAGAGTGACAAGAGTAAAGGATGTGGATTTTGTAAGAACCTCATTGCGGAGAGAGGAAATGAAATAAAATATTGGGTTCTATGTGTTTTATTTGTTTCTCTCCCTCTAAAACAGAGGTTCTAAACTTTTTTTTTGTTTTTTGCCATCAACTTTTCAGCATTCTAGGGGAAACCCAGGGCCTCCTCTCGCATAATTTAAATGTGTAAAATAGCATACACGTTATTTAATTGGCTTCCTTTTAAATACTAACAGTAATCAAATGTTACAAGTATTAGAATTTGTGGTGTCATAATACATCCTTCTTTATTAATGCGTTAAATAATATCTATTGGGGAGGGGACTACTTACTTCTATACTTTTGTAGTGGTAATGAGAATAAACAATCCGGATAGATTTGTATTACATTACATTAGAGTTGAAGTAGCTATTATTTTATTGCCAACAAAGTCACAATGTCTGTGGTTTTACCTACAATCATAATTGAAGGAAATGTTATGTATCAGAGGTTAGGGAAAATAAAGATGTCTTTCTCATCCAAGTTCATGGAACCTTTGGTTGAGAACACTTACATTAAAACATATACGAACTCACTTTATCATTAACTTCTCTGATACATACGTGTTCAAGAAGAAACAACTAAGAATTTGGCTACAGGATTCTTTCCAAGTATTCTAGCTTTTGTTGGGCAAATTTTAGATGAGTTTCAGAACACCAACATTGTTTACTCTTTGATGAAGTAGAAAATTGATAACAGTTCTTTCTAGGCCAAATGTAATACTTCCTTTCAGGGTAATTGGTGTAAGATGTCTTCCTGGGTGTGAGTATTGGTCATTACTAAGTAGATTTGGAACACCTCTTTGTTCTTTTTTCTGCTATTATCTTGATATATATATGTACGTATATATATATATATATATATATATATACGCCTTGGACAGTTTTCTTTTCGGCTGTAGATAAGTGTAAAATGCAACATCAGAATGGCAGAAACACACTAATATTTACACAGCCATCTACACATCAAAGGAAAGAAAAATATTCTTTTTTCTAGAACCTTTCAAAATGTTTAGTTTGTCTAGAAAATTCTAGATTTACTACCACAAATTTGTCATGGTCAGTATGTTTTCTTGATTTAGTATTTAAGGCATGGAAAAAATTCCAGATGGGAAGCATTATTAGGAGTGATGTTTCTGCTCATGTTGATTCATAATTTTTGTGTAGTTCAAATTACTATTCAATATCTCCTTTTTGAAATCAAAAATCAGTTGGAAATGTTTTAAAGTCATAACAGGAGTTCATCCTTTTCCTGTCACTGTGTCAATTTGGATATAATTGTTTAGTTATCATGCATTATTAATTTGATTTATGTATGTACTTTGCTTTTGGTAGACTTACTGATATTATCAGAGTTTGATTTAACATCTAAAAACATATTTTCATACTTCTGTAACTCAGCTTTATCTCCATTTCTCTGTATGTGTAGGGCTGCGTTGAGGATATCAGTCACAGCAGAGGTAGAAAGTTTCCAGTAATACAGCACATAACTAGAGGTATCAGGATCTAAAAATCTTTTCGAAGTATGATCAGGACCCATTATAAGTCTAAATCACTGATGAGATTAGTGACATTTCTTTGATTTTTCTCCCTTGTGATATTAGCACTATAACGGATATTAGCTGTATATTTATGATTTTTTTATTTCTACCTTGACTCTATCCTTAGCACTCTTTAGAATAATAGTTTCATCAAATGGTGGAACTTCTGGTAGGTTTTAGAGTCCATTTATTATTATATCAGATTCCTGTTTTTTAGTCTGAGATTAATCTTTAGATCCAGATAAAGTTGTGTTACCCACAACCTGGACCAGCTGAGTTTTTGCAGATCCTCCTCGATACAATGCCCAAGATGTCAGTAATGCTCACTTCCAGCCCTGCTCCTACTGCTTCCCAGCTCATCTTTGTGACTTTGCATGTGTGCGCCTGTGATGATTCAGCTTTGATTTTTGTCAGTCCATTAAACACTAAAGTTGAGATTTACTGAAGGATTTTTAGAGCCAGTCCTATTGAAGTTCTCTTTTGCTAGTTGCTCTTTGCTTTTAGTTTTGCTTTTAATCGTGAATGGATGTTGTACTTAATCAGATGCTTTTCCTGAATATATTGAATGAGTGTGTGACTTCCTCATTTTTTTTCTGCTAATGTTCATTGTCATGGCTGGATTCAAGCAAATGTTGACCATTGATGAAAACTGACCTCATACAGGGCAGCAAAGTGTTCTGAGGCCTCTGTATTGTTTGGGAGGAAGGTGGGGAAATCATACTGTCCTCCAGTTCCTCTAGCCTCCGACGTCCTTTGTGCCTCAGTCTCCTTGCATTTTTTTGGCACCAGCCGCTGAATTCTGGGCCTGAGAACTTGTGGCTTTTCTTTGCTCAGTTGGGGCTCACTGACTCTTTCCTACCTAGGCTCTCTCTGTTGCTGCGTATCCCTCTGAGTTCTGGATGCAACACCTAGTTGGCTTCTTGTCTGGCTTCTTCATGTGCAGCCTTCAACACAGGGTCACTTAGCTCCTGCTGCAGTGCTCTCTCCACATAAGGTGGTTTGCTGATGCCATTGGTAATCTTCCAGACCCCTCTAAGGGTCAGACCCTTCATGGCATATGAAAGTCTAGGGGGACTTGATCCCTCCCTTCGCCAAACTCTGCCACACCTCTATTTCAGTGAGTGCATGTGTGTGTGTGTGTGGGGGCGGGGCTTGTAGAGGTCCGTCCCTTGAGTCCCACATAGCATGCTAAAGCACTTCTCTTGGCAGTCCTCCTAAACTATGTAACATGCCTTCTGCCTCCAGGGCCTTAAACCCTCAGTGGAGAAGTCAGTGCACATACATCTTCCCAGCCGTATCCATTGCCTCCATCGTTCTTTTCTTCCTGGAATCCACTGAGTTCCCCTTTCATATCTCATTCATTTGAGCTGTTCCCCTTCCATCTTCCTATTTGAGGAAGCGTCTACCTTTCCTTTCTCTGGTGGCTACTGAGGAATGTGACTTTTAAAGGAAGGGAATACAAACCAAGTTACTACTTTCCAAATATCTCTGTACATACAACCATTTAAAAAAATTGACATCACAACATACTTATTGATTTCATTCAGTTGCTAGTGTTGCATTAACCTCAAACATATAAACTAACGTTTTCTTTTAATTTCTACACAGCTACTTTTTTTCCCCACTTCTAGAAGTCTTAGTATTTACGTGTTTTTCTCTTTCACTAAACCACTGAACCATGACTTGTATTGTTTAGTTTTCTCAAGTGTTTTGGGCCCAAGAACCAGAGGGGCTGAGTCTGCCAGAAATTTTCTTTGTTTCCTGTGGGTATAACTTTTGCTTTTCTTTTTTTTTTTTCTTTCTTTTTTTTTTTTTTGCGGTACGCGGGCCTCTCACTGTTGTGGCCTCTCGCGTTTTGGAGCACAGGCTCCGGACGCGCAGGCTCAGCGGCCATGGCTCACGGGCCCAGCCACTCCGCGGCATGTGGGATCTTCCCGGACCGGGGCACGAACCCGTGTTCCCTGCATCGGCAGGCGGACTCTCTACCACTGAGTCAGCAGGGAAGCCCCGAGTATATAAATTTTTATATGCCAAATATCTTTTTTTTTTTTCGGTACGCAGGCCTCTCACTGCTGTGGCCTTTCCCGTTGCGGAGCACAGGCTCCGGATGCGCAGGCTCAGCGGCCATGGCTCACGGGCCCAGCCTCTCCGCGCCATGTGGGATCTTCCTGGTCCAGGGCATGAACCCGTGTCCCCTGCATCGGCAGCCGGACTCTCAACCACTGCGCCACCAGGGAAGCCCTACTTTTGCTTTTCTAATCTTTCTTTCTCTGTAACTTTTCTTTCTTCTAAGTGTAAGTATTTATCACATAATTCAAACATTTCTGATTATTTGACATTTCTAAAATCTATAGTAGATATGAAAATACAGCCAAATCATAAATTTACTTATATGTAATATAATGGCTAATCAAACTCTGTTTTTAGTTCATTGATAAAGTCACAGAATATATAGTTATCAGGCGTTAATATCTCTAGATTCAACTCTAAACTTTGTTTTCATGGCCATATTATCTATTTTTCATGATGTTGATACACTCTTGCCAAAGTAGAGGTCAGTATTCCATAAGTTTTAATATTTGGGGCATATCCTTGTCAGAATGGCATGTGTAAATTGTACAGAGGCTATTCCCAACAACCCCTGTCGCTCTACCAGCTCTCTTACATTACCTGGTTGGGTTCCCTTCTTCCAAAGGCCCTCAGGGACTAACCCGACTGCCTAGACAATTAGCTTCACTGTTTCTTGGTGGGATTTGAATCAATGCAGTCTTTTTGGTTGAAAGAAACAGTTTCCAGATGTCATAAAACCAGACATTGCATCTGGCTTATACAGTATTCTCACGGAGCAGTGGCTGTGTGTACTTTTTTGAAGTTTCTCATGTGAACCATTCTGTGGCATGTCAGGCACTAATGCCTTCTGATGACTGATTATTTAGGTGCTGTGGTACCTCCATGTTCAGACAGGAAATAAATGTATGGAAACTATCAGTAGTGTCTTTACCGGTTTTTGTCTTCTTAGAAAACTTTATTTTTTAAACTTCCTATTTGCTCAGAAGTCACATAGCCTCAGGTCATTACACATGCCATTCTGTATTCATCTTTTTTGGTTGGAAAACTCATAAGGATCCCTTTTAGTTATTCCTATACTTAGTCAAATACTCAAGCAACACTAGGGAGAATTTCTTAGGCCTCTACCTTTAACATTCGCGTGTTAGCCTAGGTCCTCCACGAAGCAGATAGTAAGGTGGGATTAAATGTGCAAAGAGTTTAATAGGGGAAGTGTCTGTGTTAGAAAAAAGGAGCGAGCAGTGGAGTCTGAAACAGGTGAAGAGAGGATGAAAATGTTGGGTAGAAGCATCCCAGGCTTCCGGGCAGTCTAAGCAAGGTTCAGCAAAGCACCCCTCAAGCCAGATTTGCCTGGGACAACGGTGCCTTGCCTCCTAAGAATGAGTTTCCTCTTCATATCCTTGCCACACTCAGTTACTGTCTGGAGTGGTGCATGGGAGATATGGCTGGGGCACACGCACGGATGGATCTCAAAACCTGGAGTGGGGGTCCTTGGTCAATTATGCTCAGCATTCTCAGGGCCACCACATAGTGACCCCGGGCACATGTACACACACTCAATGAAAATAGTCTGTTAAATACTGTTAACAGAGGCGTACAAGGAGTGCTGGGTGAACTTTGAGGAAGGAGGGAGGAAGAGTGTTATGAGACCTGGGCTGGAGGAGGCTTCTCAGCTGGACTTTGAGGGATGAATAAACATTTGGGGATGTGAAAATTCAAGGGCTTCTTGTGGGTCTCTGCAGCTGAAGAGTAGGGTGCATTAGGAGGTGAGGGTGAAAGGTAAGGTTGAAGTCAGATTAAGGCCTGGAATGTACTGCGAAAGCATGAAGGCTTAGACTGTAGATGGTGGGTTAGTTTGATGTGTTGGGAGGGGTCTGCCCTTATGCACCATGGTGCAAGGAGCAGGGGAGGCAGCGAGGTGCTGAGGAGATCACCACTGCAGTAAGGAAGAGCAGGGAATGGGAGCCGCAGGAAGCAATGTGGTTGCAGTGGCGAGAAGAGTTGGGTCCCTGTGGAAGGTGCACTATGAGACCAGTGGTTCTCAACTGGGGCAGTTTTGTCCCCCCGGGGAACATTTGGCAGAGTCTGGGGACACTCGGTTGTCACAGCTGTGCAGGGGGCAAGGGAAGCTACTGGCATCGGGTGGGTAGAGGCCAGGGATGTTGCTAAACATCCAACAATGCCCAGAATAGCCTCCTACAATGAAGAATTATCAAAATGTCAGTAGTGCTGAAGTTAAGCCACCTTGTAGGAGACCCATTAGAATTTTGGACCAGAAGAACAGACAACCAAAATGGTTCTAATGACTCTGACTTAAATGACTGAGTGATCCTGTAGCCATTAACCAGGAAAGTTAATAACAGGAGAGGTGCCAAGAAAGAGATACTTATTCTAGAAACATTTGTTTGATTTTCTCATAGGTTTACTTTAATCTTCATAATGGTTTGAATTTATATTTACTCTTCTTTTTGTCTAGAATGTCCTTTGCCTTAAACTCCTACTCATCTTTCCAGATCCATCCTGAGCCTTCTTTTCTTTGTCCCATCTTCTCTACAAAGAGCTGACCAGGTTGTATACGTATATCTTTGTTAAGTAATATTGCTTTATAACATTTTGACAATATATCATGAACATCTTTCCATTATATACCTACAGAGTAGTTCTTTAACATTTCTTACTGTTTTAAATTTCTAATTGTTATAATGACTTTGGGCTTTATGTCTCTGCAGATGTTTTAGTAAGAGGATGGCAGAGGCTGTCCTGAGAACCACTACCTGGACCCCACAGGTCAAAGAAACGTGGCCATTTCTTTGACAGTTCTCTCCACTTTTAGTGAGTTCATGTGACCTCAAATATACCTCAGTGCCTACAAAAAAGAGAAATGTTACAGAATTCACTCCTTGTTAGTGATGTTGCTGGGACACTATTTATGTAGCTGAATCATTTGGCTGCACGAATCTCGGGTAGATGAGTCCAGAGTCTGTCTTATTTTCTTGATCCTCATGGGTAGGGGTGTGGTGAGAGAGCAGTGTCTTTTTAGGTGAGTATCAGCAATGTTTCCTCTCACATTTATACTGGAGATCTGGAATTGCCCTGTGGAATGGGGAATTAAGAATGCTACTAGAGGAGAGAAGACTCTCTTTTCAAAAACTTTGCAATGAATCTTCTGCTTTAGGCTTCTGTGGCCAATTACATATTCTTCATATCATCGATTCATTCATTCAATGTGTGCTTATGTATAATACGCTATTTCCTAGGTGTGGTCAGTGGTGTTATAATGAGGAACTGTCAGGGGAAAATATCTTTTGCATTGAACAGAGTACCCTAAAATAAAGATGAATCTCAGAGTTAATCTTCATGACCTTTTATTACATAACACTTACCCTCTGCTTAGGGTAAAAAAGGGTAGCTGTAACATTTGTGTTTTTAGTGGAGACTTTTCCATCCTATATCAAACTATACTCACTTTCAAAACAGTTACTGACATCATTTTAACACACATTGTCTTTCTAAGGAAGTTAGGTAGATAGAATTATTTGTTTTGTTTTATAAGTCATGGAACTGAGGTTTGAGATGTGAAGTGGCTTGCCCAAGATTCCATGAGTGCAGACCCAGGACTCATACTCAGGCTTTCTTATTACAAATAGCATCAGACTGATTCTAATATGACATATGATTAAAGATTGAGAAACTAAACATTTTAGTCTTCATGGTAGTAATTACCAGTGATTCAGTCCTTAAATGAAAATCCAATTTTATTAATAGTTGAGAGCAATCTGTTACTAAAATAAATTCTCAGTATTGGCTCTAAATAATTGCCTTGTTTAATAGTACCTTTATTTTGAACTAGTTCTATAGCCGCCAGTGCTTATGTGATAACTGTAAATGATTTGGGAAAAGAGTCCAAATGGTTTACATTTTGTGCTTGTTGTTTTTACCCTTTAATAAAATCTGAGAGTACATTATTATTGGTGGCTATAATACATGTGTTTGCCATGTATTTAGGGAAAAGTATATGAATGAATGTCAAAATACTGAAATAAGAACAGTTTGGAAAAACTATTGTATAAAAATTCTCTAAACATAAAAATTTTGACCTATGAGAGTAAATTGGAACCAGTTGCATAATCACTTGCTGCCTTGGCAAATGGAAGATCATTGCTTCAAGTAAATGGGAACCCTTTGCCCAAGTGAAAACTAGTTATGCTACTTTTAATAGTCATCAAAAGAAAGACTTTGGAATTTGATTGGCATTTCTCATGAATCAAATTGCAGTGCCCCTCCGCAGATAGGCAGGTTGCTAAAAATATGGCATGATCTAAATATAATTCTACGAACCACCTGTTTTATTAAGTCCTCCAATGCCTTACGAGGTTCCTTTCCAAGTTGAAAAAAAAAAATTAAGTGTGCTTCCTTAGGAGGCTTTAGGCAAAGCTCTAATATTTTTATTTTTTGAAGAGAAAGTCCTCTGCAGTGGGGTGGCTTATAGAAAAATGGCTGGAAGCAAAATGCTTTTAAGTCCTTCATTGATAAATACGGGCAAACCCCTTTGAGGACGAATTATTTTTTCTTGAAATTACTCTTTTAAGCATGAGGTTTTGTTGAAGAAAAGGCCTCTGAGTTATAAAGGCAGTATTATTAGCAGGCTAGAGTGTTCTAGCATGAGTAAAGGAAGTGCTGATGGACTCGAAACAACTATATTCATCTTTCATGTGAGAGTGCAGGTTGGACCCATGTGTGGGTTTATTGGAACATTATCATAGAAGTACCCCATAGTCAGAGTTTGATCCAAAAGGTATATAAAAAAAGTTTTCAAGGTATAGATATTTACAGTATTGTTTGGGGAAAGTGTGACATTATTCAAAATAGTTTTGGGATGAGTAACAAGCTGCCTCATTCCTATTTGTATCTTTTACCAGGATGCTATCACGTTTCTTCTGCTCAGCATGCTTTTTAAAAAAGGTAGAAAGTGATTTTTTCCCATGGGTCCATTTACTCAAGTTTCAAAAGTAGTCTTTGTTACCTCTAAATATAGTTAATTATTTTTTCTGGGAAAGCAAAGCTGGAATTTTGGTATGTATTGAAAATAAGGGATTTGTAGTTATATTTGGAAAATAAACACTTGGTAGAATGAATGAAATATGCTAGAGTATAGTATACTAGAAAAGTATCTAAGAAATAGATGAATTCTTTATAAATTTTTCTATTTTACAGACTAGAATTTCAGTATATCTGATGGAATTTCCTTAATTTTTAAGCCTTTTAAAAATGTGTAATCCTAATATACTAGCACATTATGTAACCAAGAGCACCTACACATTTTACTTTTCAGCATTAAAAGAAAACAAAATCATGTAACTGTATCTCAGACAAGTCCCTTAACTATTGTAACTTAATATTAGAGGGAAAAAAAAAAGGATTACTAAAGGGTATATGGGGGGAAAATCAGGTACTTTACCATGTTACCAAAATGTTTATTTCGGGCTTCCCTGGTGGTGCAGTGGTTAAGAATCTGCCTGCCAATGCAGGGGACATGGGCTTGAGCCCTGGTCCGGGAAGATCCCACATGCCATGGAGCAACTAAGCCCGTGAGCCACAACTACTGAAGCCCGTGTGCCTAGAGCTCGGGCTCCGCACCAAGAGAAACCACCACAATGAGAAGCCCACGCACCGCAACGAAGAGTAGCCCCTGCTCGCTGCAACTAGAGAAAGCCCACGTGAAGCAACGAAGACCCAACACAGCCAAAAATAAAATAAATAGATAAATTTATTTAAAAAAATGTTTATTTCTACAGATATGTGTTGAGTGCCTGCTACGTCTCAGGCAGTGTTTTAGGTTTGGGAACTGTAAAAATAGTAAAGCCTTTGGTACCTTTAAGGAGAGGTTGATGTGGTAATAATTATGAATGTAAAGAAGAATTTATGACTATAATTGCCCTAATCATTTAAACAGCTTGCAGTGACTATTCAGTTAAAACAGTGATTTACATATGCTCTTTACAATGGAATTTAAAGCAACAATTTCAAAGTTATTATCCCTAAATAATTTAAAGATAATTAAGAAATGAAAATGAAGCCTCATTCACTAAAACTGTGCTTATCATAGCATCCATAATTTAGTTATTCATTTCTGAATTGGTTTTTCACAGAAATACGCTTCTCTAAGTGGAAACTTGCCAAGTTTTACATGTAGGTAAATGTACCTTTGTGTATTTGGAGGCGTGGTGAGTGCTTTCCAGTGTCAAGCATAATGAGTGCAGCCTGCCCCTACCTGTTGAGCTTCTGCTGTGTATCCCCTTGTTGGCAAAGTTTCAGCCTCACTGTTCTCTGTCACTTGAACCTGCCAAGCTTTCCCCGTCACTGGGCCTTTCAGTCACCGCTCTTCTGTTTGCAGTGTTCTCCCAGAGTTTTCCATGGCTCCCCCCTCGTTATTCTAGCCTCAGCCTAGAGTGCCTCCCCCCACGCTCTGGGATTCTCTGTCTCCTTGCCTTATTTTCTTTATTGTACTTATTACCACCAGGCATATTACATCTTTATTATCTGTCTTTTCCCATGTAAGTATGAATTCTTGGAGGGCAGGGATTTCGTCATGCTCACCTCTGGATCTCTAGCCCCTAGAACTCTGCCTACTCATTAAGTAGTTTTCAGCTGTCTTGTAGGGTTTATCAGAATTGGCGTATGATCACTAGCACAGTGCATTGGGTTAAGGCACGAACTGTGGAGCCAGCCTAACTGGGGTCACATCTTGGTCCTGTCACTTACTAGGTGTAAGCCTTGGACAAGGTACTTAACCTCACTGTTCCTCATTCATCTCACCTGTAAAGTGGGGATAATAATAACTTACCTCAGTTATTATTAGGTGGAAATAAATTATAAGTGTATAGGAATGATGTCTGCTGTATAGATCCGAGTTAGCTATTGAAATTATGATTAATGCCTACCCTCACCAAACTAGAGAAAGAGATTTATTGATCAGAGCTGACCATTTGAGGGATTCTTTCCACTCTCTTGACTACCAGTGGGTGCAAGTTCTTTCTGTTTCATCCCTTGCTGTCTTAGCAGCTGCACAAAGATATTATTTAATCTTCTGAAGTTATTGCTTTGACTATCCTTCCTCCTCGCATTTCTCTTCAAACCTCTTGATAATTCACCAATGGAGCCGTTCTCAGAATGTTTTCAAGTGCCTAAGATAAATTACAAAATAAACCAATTTTATTGAAATACAGTTATCAGGATATTAAAAATAATTATGTAAAATTTTACCTATTATCACATTAAATAAGATCTAATGGCAGATCTAATAACACAGTTGTTGAGCATAAACAATATTTTGAGATCTCAAACATCTTCACGTGATGAAAATATCTGCTCTCCACTGGCAACATCACTGGGATTTGTTGCCTACATTCACAGTTGAAGAAAATTCTAACTTTCAGTTATAGGTTCATGGTAATAAAAATGCAATTTTTTTCTCACCTGCTTATGGACTCTTTTTATTATAACAGCCCTACATTCAAGAGTTCATATTCTAGCTCCAGCTTGTGTGTCCAGATTTGTCCTACTTCTCTGCTCAACATAACCTGAGTTTACAAAAAGTAGGAAATAATCTCTTTCTTGGTTTAACAGATATTTATTGTGTACCACACTGGCTGTGTGTCAGGTACTGTATAAGGCAATGTAAATTCAGGGCTAGGTCTCTTCCTGTATGAAGCCTGTCTAATGAGGGAGAACAGTTATAAATAGCAAACGAATATATAAATACAACATTGTAAGTGCTCTGAAGAAGTCAAACAGTAGTAAACTCTAAAAAAGTAATTATTTTCAGGATTAGGGGTAGGGATGTGGTTACCTAGTTAGCTGGTAAAGGAAAAACTTTCTGGGTAGCTGCTCTTTGAAGCTGAGACTTGAACGATGAGATGGAGTCCACCAGGCAGGGGGCTGTGGCAGGAATGTGAGGTGAAGGGTGGGAATTGGGAACAGTGTATATGAAGTACCTGAAGTGAAAAGGATGCTATACCTAGTCCATCCTGAATCCATCTGCTTTCTCCCACCTCTACCTGTACTGTTTCTAATGAATCCTTCTAGCATTTCTTCCAGGCAAATAGAAATATTTAGGTTTTTTTTCCTTCCTTTATTACACAATGGTAGTATACTATACATCCTGTTTTACAGTTTTATATTTTGGTATAATAATTGTATTGGAGGTCTTTCCACATCACTACATAAAATGTTTATTCTTTTTTGTCTATAACAACAAGATATTCCATTATATGGTTATACCATAGTTTATGTAAATATACTTTAACAATGGACTATTGAATTGGTTCCAATATTTTGCTGTTAAAAACAGTGCTTTAGTTAGTAACCTTAATTATGTTAGCTCAACATGTGTGGAAATGTACAGTATCTGTTGGATAAATTTTCAAAAGGGGAATTGCTGTGTTAAAGAACAAACACATTTGTAGTTGCCATAGATATTGCTAAATGCTTTGCACTGTGATTGCACTAATTTACATTTTCAACGGCTGTGTATCAGAGTGCCCATTTTTCCACAGACACATTTGAAGTATGTTATAAAACATTTAGAATTTTGCCAGTCTCATAGGTGAAAATGGTTTCTCAGTTTAGTATTAATTTCTGTTCTTCCTGAGTGAAGTTTAACATTTTTTTAATGGGTTTTGAGTCATGGTTAGAATGACCTTCCCTATTCCAAAGTGAAAGGGGCATTCTCTCATGTTACCTTCTAGTGCTGTTACAGTTTTATTTCAAAAGTTTGCATCACTGACCCTTTGGAATTTAGTCTGTGTGGGATGTATCCAAATTATTTTGTCCAGATGTCCACATGTCACAATCTATTTATTAAATATACTCTTTCCTCATTGATTTGAGATGCAGTCTATATACTAATAATACTAAGTCCTGTGGTTTAGGATTTATTGCTTGCCTTTCTTTTCAGTTCATTGGTCCGTTGGTCTCCTCACATGCCAGCATTGGAGTATTTAACTAATGTGGCTTTGTAATATTTTAACATCTTATAGTGCTAGTCCCACCTCACTGTTTTCTTATAATTATCTTGGTGATTTCTTTTTTCTGTATGTACTTTGGAAGCAGTTTACATGTTAAAAAATCTGTTGGTATTTTTTTGAGATCTTGTTATATTGAGGAACATGGCAAGTGGTTTCTAAGTTCTCTTCCTTTGTTCTCCAGTAGACCTGACAAATTTGTTTTATTCCTGGGCATTTAACCTTTTTTTTGTAAATTGGATTGCTTCTTCCATAGTATCTTCTCACTGTTTTTTATACACATGAATATTATTGAAGCCTGTGTATTTTCTCACTGAATTCACTTAGTTCTTATAGTAGTTTTTCAGTTAGTTCTTATTTGTTAAGGTATACACGGATGTTACCTATGAAGATGAAAGTTTTAACTCTTCCTTTCCAATTTTATGTTTCTAATCTTTTACCTAATTCTGTTGTCTAGGACAGGTGATACCGGGCATCCTTATATTCCTGATCTAAGTGGGAATGCCTTGCATGTATCTTTGTTATGCATGATACTGTCTTTGGGCTGTGATGGAGTTTATCTTGTTAAGGGAGCATCTACCTATTTATATTTTATTGATATTTTTAAGATCAAGAATGTTTGGTGATTTTTTTCAAAAGACGTGATTTTTTTTCCATTTGTGTAAGTGGTGATGATGAATTAAGATTTCCAATATTGAGCCATAGTTACATTCTTATGATAAACTTCACCTCGTCGTATATTTTTCACACATTACTGACTTTTGTTTGTTAATACAGTTTCAGACTTTTAGCTTGATATTCATATGTGAGCTTGTCCTGTATTTGTTTTGTTTTTCTGGGTGGTTGTTTTGTTTTGTGCTGTCTTTACCAGGCTTTGCTATATGTTTGCACTAGCTTCATAAAAATAACTTGGATTTTTTTTCATTTTTGGGAACAGTTCAAATAACAATGGAATTATCTGCTCTTTCAAGGTTTGGTGGAATTCCTCTATGAAATCATCAAGGCCAGGAGTTTTTGTGATGTAACTCCGACATCTTTTTCTGTTGTTTGGTAGAAAAGGGGTCTGTTTGGATTTTTAACATTTCTGGAGTCATTTTGGTAAATATTATTTTCCCAGAAAATTATCTCTATCATAAGTTCTCCCTCTCACTGTCTGTTTTTCTGCTTTCCTTAGGCATTCGCATCTGGTAATCTTTCTCTTCCAACTGCTATACCATCACTGTCACCATAATTCAGGTTTTGTTACCTCTCTTCTGGGCTATAGCCTCTATCTTATAACTGCTAGTATTCTACCATACAGTGTCACTAGATTAAATTCCATGTCTTACAGTCTTATTCATTCCTTTAATATATGTTATCCAATATCCGCTATGTGGTAGGCATGACAGACATGCAGAGAAGAATACAGTCAAAGCTCTACTCTCATGGACTTATATGTTGGTGGATGGTATCAGACAAGAAACAAATATAAAGAATAATCTCTCAGGTAGTGATAAGCATTATGGAGAAAAATGAAACTGGATAGTGGGGATAGACGTAGGAGGCTGGGTAACATTTTTAAATAGGGTCATGAATGTTGAGTAGGGACCTGAAACAAGTGATAGTGGGAGTGATCAGGGAAAAAAGTGCTTGAGGCAGGTTTAGAAAGTGCAAAGGTCCTGAGGTGAGAGAATATTTGTCATGTTTGAGAAATAGCAAAGACATCAGGAATGGAGCTGTAGAATGAGCCAAGGTAGAATGGGAGAAGGTGAAGTCAGAACTGTTGGTCATCTGTGTGCTTGGAGGGGCCGGGTGGTGCAAAGGGGTGGGCAGATCACGCAGGACATTGTGGACCATGGTAAGGAATTTGAATCTTACTGAATGACGTGAAAAGTCATGTTACTTTTTTGTATTTGTTTTTTTGATTTGAGAGCAACGTGATCTAGACTTAAAAATTACTGTGACTCCTCTGTAGAGACAATAGAGGGCTATTGATTTAGTTCAGAAAGGAGAGAAAGTTAGGTTAGATCATGGGTGTAGTGATAAAATTTGGGAGAAGTGGTTGGATTTCAGTTATACCTTGAAGGTTGAGCCATTTACATTTGCAGATGAATTGAATGTGGGATTTGAGAGAGACCCATCCTTGGTTTCTAAGGATTTTTGTCCTAAGCTATCTGAATAATACTGTTGCCATTTACTGAGGAGGGAGCATTGAAGAAATAGCAGGTTTGGACTGAAAAGAAAGAGTTTGTCTTTGGACATGTTGAGGTTGAGAATGCTACTAGGAAGTGTCAAAAAAGCAAGTTGGATGTTGGATTCTGGAATTCAGGAGACAGGTCTTTGACAAAACTCCTCAATGGCTCCCCATTGCTTACAAATTCTAAATTGCTAGCGTCACATTCAAGATCTTTTATCTGACCCCAGCCTTCCTTTTAAGTCTTGTCTCACTCTGTTACCTTACATAGACCAAGCCAAAGAGGCTTTCTTACTTCTAGAATGTGCTAAGCCTTTGGCCATTTTAATGCCTTTGCCTATGCTATTCTTTATACCTGGAATACCTGTCATTTCACCTTGGTTTACTGGAATATTATCCAGTCTCCGTGACTTTATACATAAGAGGGAGAAGTGAGCCAGGAAAGAAACATTATGTTTAGTTGATGCCATTTAGAACTCCTGGCTGTCTTGTTTCTGTGCTCTCACGTTAACCTGTGACACAGCGTGCTTTCTCTGCTTAGTGACAGAAGAAAATTAATTTTTATTTTCTTTATTTCCAGATGGGAACATTTAAAGCACATGATGGTGAATATTTCTTAGAACCTTTAATGAAGGCAGATGGGAGTGAACATGAAGATGATCATAACAAGCTACATCTTATATACAGACAGGAATTAAAGAGGAACTATTCCCTGCAGTCTCACAAGCCTTGTGAAGTTTCAGGTAAACTATGAAGTAAAACTCTTTACAGTAAAAGTATGATACTATTTAAATCTTTTTCAGGTTAGAATTTACATATTTTCCTTAAATATTGATATATATGATATTTTAAATAAATTTTCTTGACCTGTAAGGATCCATTAGAAATTATCTGTAGAGAATTTTGTTGTAGACTAAATTTGAATCCAAAAATGTGTTCAGTAGAGTTGACCCTTGAACAGCATGTTGGATAGGGGCACTGACGCCCTCACAGTTGGAAATACATGTATAACTTTATAGTCAGCCCTCCTTATATTCAGTTCTCCATCCATGGATTCAAACAGCCATGATCGTGTAGTACTGTAGTACAAATTTAGTGAAAAAAACTGACATAAGTGGACCCGTGCAATTCTAACCCGTGTTGTTCAAGGGTCCACTGTATCCGAGATTTGTAGCAAAAAATCAGAAAACTTTTATTTCAGTCTGTTAGTCACAGTAGTATGATTTTTCTCAGCAGAATTTTACATGATTAAAAAAACTGAACCTAAGTAACAATAACATGTTGCTCGATTTTGCATGCTTTTAAATTTGCATGAAGGAAGCATTGCAGATCATTTTCTGGGACTTTTTTGCTTAGCATTGTTTCTGAGGTTCATCCACATGGTACATGTAGCAGCTGTTCATTTTCATTGCTGAGTATATCACAGTTCACATATCCATTTTCCTGTTGATGAGCTTTTGGGTTATTTGCAGTTTTTTGCTATTATAAACAATGCTGCTGTGAAATTTTTTGTCCTCATCTCCTGTGTTTGAGTCTTTCCAAAGTATGCACATAGATACTAGAGAATTCCACATTGTTTTGCAAAGTGGTTTTTATCAGTTTATATTTTCAGCAATATATGAGAGAGATGTGTTTTTTTTCATTATTTCCTATAAAATTCAGACTAATGATTTATCATAGATCAGAATCTAGGAATTGCCAGTTTCTATAAAGTGTAAGTCTCTTGCTAGTAGAATACTTGTACATTGCATAGAAGTTGTATTAAGAGTTGTGTCCATATATGTACATGAATCTTCACTGTATCATTTTGTCACTCTGTCACCCTATGAAGAATGGAGAAAAGCACCTGCAGTTATCATCAAAGTACAAAATCTAGACAAAAGAGTGGGATTAGAAAGGATTTATTTGAGATTGTAGGTGTCCATAAACTATAGTTCCAAACACTGCGATGCCATCTGTTTTGGGATATAATGATATGTAGGCCTTTGAAGGTTTTCCCTGGGAATGCACTTCTTAACCTTTGCTATTATAGGAGTGCCATTTTGGAGTGGTTCTCACTGTGTCTAAGGCCGTGTTTTAAATCTATTGACACAATAGATGCCTTTCTTATGCTTTTAATATGAGCATAAGGGTTTCATTTTTGTGGCTTCAAAGAAAACACAAATGGGTACAGCTCCACAATAGAATTCTACAGAAGGCAGCTTATGCTTGTTCTGATCTACCATTCAGGAGCAGCTTGTTTAATGAATTGTTTAGCTTCTTAAGAAGAAAGCCACCAAGTAGACACTCTGAATGCATAAATGTTTCACATAATGATATGCAAGGTTTTGCATTCACAATCAGTGTTCATTATCAGAAAGAGAATGGTTCAAGAAAAGCCAGGCCCTTTTGTTTAAAAAACCAAAAAACTTATACTAAGTTAGATTTATTATTTATTTAAAGCTACAAATAACAAGCAAGTAGAAAGCTATGGGATTTACTTTTAATCATGATATTATTTCCCACAACATTTATCTACTGAAATGTTAAAAGTAGTATCATTCTTTTCAGTTCTTAAATTACCTACATTTTTAGGTATAATTGACATGCATATTTTTAATCACTAAAAAAGGCAATCAATTAGTGGTCTAAATACTTACCTGTTAATCATCATCTTGTTAGTAAAAATGGAGAGTTATAAATGTAATTAGTAAAATGTTATCAAAGGCTTTTTTCTTCTTCCCCAGTTCACACATTGTTGTTCAGAAATACTTGCAGAATCTTACGTATTCTAAAGGTAAACCTTCATTCAGGAGAATTCTTCAAATAGGTAGGCCTAAAGATTTAGCGCTTGAACCAAAAGGATTAATTGGAAAAGGAAAGGTCATTTTCCCCCCATATTTCTATTGATTTTAATTCATTACAACCCTAAAATGTTGTAATTCATAGTGACTTCAGCCTTGATGAATTAGAGTAAGTTGTTTTTAACATCAGATTTCACCATGTGCCTTGAGGCCATACGAATTATATTTGGTAGCCAAACCTAAGCCTTTGTGGATGCCAGGTTCCCAGGTAGACATCAGACTTAGTCTAAGTAAAATCCAGTGGAAATAGCAAAACAAGCCCATAAAACCCATGAAATGAACAAACAACCACATAGTAACAAAATTAAAACCCAAGGGAGAGGGAAGCCCTGAAAAGCCTGACAGGAATGAAAATAAACCTCTGGATTCTGTTAAGTGTGGTTCTGCTGTTGTTTATCCTCCAAGGCGGATCAGAGCTGGTCTGTGTTCTTCAAGGGACCCGGTGAGCCTTGCTCCCTTTCTCCCATTGCAAATTTATTCATTGAGTCCTTAATATATATAAAGGAGGGAACTGGGTAAGACTTGAGTGTTTCTCTTCATTTAGGTTCTCCAAGCCCAATGGGTACAAAAGAACACAAAAACAGAAAAATTGCAAAACTGAGCGGAGGCTGCCCTACCTGTGTTAGGAGCAGATTAAGCGGCTGAGCAACAAAAATTGCCCTGGGTTTCACCAAGGAGGTGACATTTAAACCATTTAATTTTCACTATGAAGGATTTATCGGTATTTTCTAAGAAAAAAAAAAAAAAGGAGGATGGGCTTATATTAAAACATGTGCGGGATTTGTTTTAGTTAAGTATGCTGAGAAGATAGACATAGAGATAACTGCCTTTGAAAGAAGAGTTTATTACTTACAGTCCCCAAGAGATGGGGACATGCCCCCCTGGGTCTCATGGAGAAGCACCCAGCTTGGTCAGGAGGTGAAGGAGGGAGGGAAAAGCATGGGCAAAGGCTTTGTTTCTGCGGTGATGGGAAGTTGTTACACAGGGTGTCTCCTGTTGGGCAGGAAGTGAACCACTGATCACAATTTGTGGTTTGTGGTCGGAAGGTTCGTAATACGGTTTCAGTGTGCTTGTTGAAAGCTGGACTGTGGCGGACATATAAACATCTTTGGCTGTTAGTTTGGTCCTGTGATTAATGCCAACTCATCAGTTACAAAAACTACAGCAGTTGGTTAGGACAGACCTCTAGATAAGGGGGAATAATATTTGTGTCCTCAGCGTCCTGATGTATGTGAAGGAGAGTGTAGGTGGTAAGGGAAGATGAGGCCGTGAAGGCACACAGGCCGACGGAAAGGGCTCCAGGGTCTTGTAGGCTATTCCATAAGCCCTGGGGAAATGAAGAACTTGCAAAACAGAGACGTCCTCTCTTATAATGTATTACTCAGCTGGCAGATTATTTTTAAAGATAACTTTGGATTTGAATAAGAAAAGACTGAAGGCAGAAAGACCGAATCCAAGAAAGCAGCTCTCTTGTCAACAAAGGACGTATCAAACAAGTAAAGTGCACGTAAAGAATAAATTAAGGATGATTTCCTTAACGCATTTCCTTCAATTTTGATGGTACGGTAAAGATTTTTGTTTTTTTGTGAGTGATCAATTTGGATATTTCTGTGAATGTCTGAGAATTGTCTTCTTAATAAAGTTATATTTAGATATAGATGATTTCCCTTTCCTTTAAAGATAATTAATCGGCATGTGTTTGGGGAAACCCAGAGGTATCTTTAGTGTCAGCAGAAGCCACGGTTCACTTAGTAAGCTGGGAGTCAGGGAACAGAGTTCTACTTCTGGCTCTCTAACTCACTTTGAGACCTTAACCTCTCTGGGTCTTAACCTAGAGTAGGTAGTGAATGGCTGATGAATTTAATGGTTCCTATTTAAGTCAAGTTTAGGAGTTTCTATCTTAGACACCTCACAGATACAGGAACACAGTTACCAGAAATGAGTGAAGTGAGGTGTCATTAGGACGTTGAGGTGTCCTTAGGGCAGTGGAATAGACATGTTTCTTGCAAAAGGTGCATTGGAAGTGTGGGACCATTATTACCAGATCCTTTGTATCTTACAGAGAAGCTGAAAATCTAAGATTGTTTTTAAGTGGGGGAAAAAGTTAGAAGCATGAGAGCTGAATTTGGCCTGTTGGCTGCCAGTTTGCAATCGTTTAATGATTTCTAAGGTTCCTGACATTTATAACATTTTATAAATTTGTGGGTAGAGAAGGAGGTGCCATTAATCTAGGAAGAGAGGATTGTAAATACGGCCGTGACAATGGCCAATATTTTGAACTAATAACTTGTTAATGGTATTTTTAAGAGTCAGCTTAAGCTTCTAAATATTTATGGAAATGACTATAGAGATGTTACTCATTTGCCCACCCTTTATTAAAACTACTCTCTCAAAGATCTCTTATGAGCTTCTACTTGCCAAAAGCAATCATCTCTCTCAGGCTTACTGTTACGTCATTTGGGGGCATTATTTCTCACTCTTGATCAACTTTGGCTTCTCTGACACACTTTGCGTCCATCTTTGCTGCTTTTCTTTCTTACCTTTCTTCCCATTTCAGTTCCTGGTCATTGTTACTTTACCATCTTCTAAGGTAAACATTTTTTAAAAGTGCTCTTCTTGGCCACCAGTTTATACCATTTCTTATAGAGTCTGTGATTTTTTGTACTTCTCTAATTTTAACTACTGACTTAAACGTTAGAGAACTTAAAAATGTTTATATTCAGCTCGTCTTGAGATGAAATCTCAGGTTTACAACTGCGTGATGCGGATGTTTTCTTGGATGTCCCGGCGGCATCTTAGACTCAATACATCTAAATCCGAAGCCATTCTCTCTTCTATCCCGCTCTTCGCCTGCACCCCCAAAAGAAGCCTTTATTCTTTTGGTGTCCAAATTTATGTTTAAATCAAGCACATGCTGTAGTGGAAACTTAACAAGTATTGCTTTTTAAAGCCTTATTCAATTAACTAGAAAAGACTGATTTATATTTGAATAACAAATTATTTGCCTCACCCACTCAGGTTTTCCTGTTTTGCTTTATTTGTTCATCAGTATTCTAAAGTGCATGAAAGTAGTGTACTATTTTCCTAAGTGGCTGTTCTTCAGTCTTATTGAACTAGTAATGTTCTTAAGTTAAATTTCATCCCAAACCAAAGAAATATCCTAAACTGTGAAATTTGACCTATTAAGATTTTGAGACTGTGAATGCTATGGAATAGAAGATACATATATATGGTTCTGTGCTTTTCAAAGCACTCTTCATAGTCATATGTCACTGATCCTTAGAGTAATTCTGAGCTATAATCATCCTCAACTTATGCATGTTTTCTGTGAGGGGAAGACCTCGTGGTGCTGTGACAATTGTTTGTTCCACACGTACAGGGTTATTTTATTAGCTGACCTGTTTTGCCAGTTGTGTGCTCTGCTTTGCCATGATTGTGAAATGTGCGTGTATTTAAGAATGCATTCCAAAGAGAAGAATCAGTCTGCTATACTTGATGCTTATTTTGTGTTGCATTATTAGGCCTGTGGCAATTCCCAGAGCTTTGAAGTCCTATTTTATTTGTGAAGTCTTGTGTTATCTAGTTTTACTTATAGTGAAGTTAATGATTCCCACATTGGGTGAACTGTGTGAAATGGGCAAATGAGGAAGGGAACCAATATGTTAGGAACCAGAAGGTATGTTTATCCAGTCTGTCAGGTGTATTTTGAAAGGTATATATCACTATAGGTAACTGAAATCCTCTATATTTTAACTGTGGTAACAATAGTTCTTTCCAGGAAGGACTACCCGAAAACTACATACTCTTTAGAATTAAACAGTTTCTAAAAATCTTCCTTTCTCTGTATTGGGATTACATATTTCATACTATATCCTTAAACTGGAGAATATCTTGCTGGTAGAAATAATGATTCATTCTTCTAGTTTTGAAGCATAGTTTTTTTTCTTGATGTTGTTTCTGTACTAGCTTGGGAATGAATGGGGAGAATTGTGATTCTTGAGGTAGAAGAGAAACTATTATAGTTATAACCCCTGATTGGAGAGTAAGCTACATCAGAGTCTTAAATATAATAGTGCCAAACCACTTCTCATATTTCTGTTAAGATTTGATTACATCTCACTGTAAAATTTGAGCTTCTTGTTTGTTGCTAGGAATCCTGATGTCAACTTGTTCTGGTTCATGTGTTCATGAAATCTACTGTTGAGGTGGGAATGAGATTATTAATCCTTCTTTGAAATGTACTGTGCATGTGTGTTTCTCTTCCACCTCCATTAAGAACTTTTCCGTCTTTGCTTTAGATTGGTCTACTTCTTGTTTTGAAATTCCTTGTAGGGATTTTAGTCACTTTGCAACTTGGTAAATTTTCTATGTGTTTTAACTTGACAGTAATATAAGCCTCACTGCTAGAATTGGATACATCTCCATTTTCCCTTTCTTACAGCAGTGCTTGTTCTTCAGTGATCTGTCTACCACCTTGTATTTTCTTTGGCTTCTTTCATACTTAATCACATGTTCGTTAAGAAGTTTTCTCATTAATGTTTCCTGTACAATGAGATGTGTCTCCTCAAATTTTTTTTAAAAAAAATCCCTTTGCTCTAAGTAGAAGTTTATTTAGATGCTCTTCACTTACAGAGATAAAAATGTGAATGGAGTCATTAGTTTTTAGCTCTTTTACTAATTGTATCTTATTACAGGTTCTTGCTTTACTAAAAATTGCTATTCATTTTACTTATAATTAGCATCTTATTCATTCTCCTGTGGTTAATGTACCTACTCATGATTTTGTAAGACTAAGAACACAGGCTTTTGAATGTCCCATAGAATGTCTTACAATTTAGGGGCTACTCTATTTATTCTGCACATAATTAACACTGTCTTGCATTGTTTTAAAATTTCTTATGTGCTCTGTTATCCTACCTCTCAGTTTTAAGATTCTTTGTTTATGCTCCTTAAAGTAAAAGGTTACATTTTATTTCTTTATTTACATTCCTCACAGCAACTAATACTATTGAATTATATTATGCATATAATAAATGCTGTGTAAATAGTTGAGGAATTGTTAGTACTAAAATAACCGCTTACAGGTAGGCGTGTAAGATGAGGTTCATTCAGAAGATGATTTGGGGCCTCATAGAAAGAGAACCTAACTCAGATATGGAAGTCATGGAAGCTTACTGGAGAAAATAACTCATTATCTGAGACTCAAAAGAAGAGTAGGGATTAGTCAGGGAGAGAGTGAGAAGTATTTCATATGGAAGCAACAGCATGTATAAACACCTGGAGATGAGGCAGTACTAGAACCATGTGGGAACTATAAGTAATTAGTAAAAACTGTGGGATGCCAGGAGATGGTGAGATGACCTGATGCTGGGGAGGTCAGCAGGGGAAAGTTCGTGAAGGTCAGTGTAAACCTGGATTAGGTGTTTGGGCTTTAACTCAGCACCCATCCGGTAGATATTGGGAGTCGTCTCCCCCAGTAGTTGAGACAAAGTTCCCGGTATAGGGTCTGATTATTTTGTTTGACCTGACTTGGCCTGAGTTAATTGCTGTTATTGGAGACAGAGCTGTAATCAGCCACACCCACCCTGGTGGTGGGGTCAGATCACTGTAACTGTAACTATAGACTAAGTGGATGGACAGGGATAGATACCCAAAGAGAAATTGGGGACTGTTGTAAGAAGTTAGGTGAATAAATGCTGGGTAGAGAAAACCATAACATGCAGAAACACGGGATGGACATTTGTGATATTGGGGTTAGAAAAATTGTGTTTGACGAGCTTTTGAGCACTGCAAAAAGAGATGCCAACAACTGATAAATACAGAATGAAGGGGTTATTTCTGACATTAATGGGTTAGTAGCTGAACTTCATGTTGAAAGACATAGAATGTGTAGAGGACTGAGTTATTAATAGCTAAAATACAGGCTATGGTACAAGAAAGAGAACTGGTAATATTATTCTTAGTGTAACACTGTCCAGAATTTTCAGTTACCTCATTTTTTCCACTGTCAGAAAATTCAATAATTTCACATATATTCTAGCAAACTTGGATTATCTGACCACACCTCTGTTTTTTATTTTGGGGTTGGAGAGAAGAAAGACTAGGCTAATATTCAGGTTGTGACTTTCAAAATTGGTGCCACAAGAAAATAGAAGAAATTTCTGAATTGTTTATCTTTTACTGTAGTAGTATATCCACTGCTAGCCCTAGAGGACTCGGTTTATAGTTCAGCTGGAAAGAGAAGATGTATGGTGTAGGGTCAATAAATAAAAAGCCTGCCCTTTCTGTTTCCCATCTCGTGGTGTGCCAGGAGAAGAAAGGACAATAAAAAAGCAAGAAGAGTGTCGTCGTGAAGTGTGTGTGGGCAGGTTTTCCCTGCTCCACGTTCTGGGGTGGGGTTGAATTTAATAAGTGGAGAAGAAGGCTGACTGCTAAGAGGAGACTCAGGTCCTTGTTCTACATCAATAACTCTGGAGGATGAGGTCTCAATTTTACCCTAACATGGGTTTGTTTATTCATTTGTTCATTCATTTATAAAATATTTATTGAGTACCTCCTTCACTGAAGCTACAAAGGTGCTGGGGCTGCATAACACGTACCATGACCAGCCTGTACAAGTACGGTTGCTGTGAGGGAGGGGGAGACGGTAGTAGGAGATGAAGCCAGCGTGGTAGTGGGAGGCTAGATCCTATAGTTGTAGGTGGATCCAGGTTGTGGGGCCTGAAGATTAAACAAAGGGCGGGGGGGTGCTTCTTTAAGAAAAATAATAGAGAAATTGTGAATACAAAATTTCTAGGGTTCCTTCAAGGTCTTTGAAAGGGACTTTATAAGTGAGAGGTCAGAAGTTAACCTGTTTTAGGTTCATGGTGAACCCACCTCAACCTGTAGGACATTGTAAGTCACAGTAATGGCTTTGGCTTTAACTTTAACAGTGGAAACCACTGTAGGAGTTTGAACGTAGGAGTGACCTGATCAGCCTACGTTTTAAAGGGATCACTCAGATTGTTGTAAGGAATGCTGTAAGGCTAGCAGAAGGGCAGAAGCAAAGAGGGTTAGAGGCTATTGCAGTAATCATGTTGCTAAATGATGTCTTGAATTAGGGTGATAGCCATGAAGTTAGTGAGAAGTGGCCACATACTCTGTACATTTTATTTAATTAATTAATTAATTTATTAAACATCTTTATTGGAGTATAATTGCTTTACAATCGTGTGTTAGTTTCTGCTTTATAACAAAGTGAATCAGCTATACATATACATATAGTCCCCATATCCCCTCCCTCTTGCATCTCCCTCCCTCCCACCCTCCCTATCCCACCCCTCTAGGTAGTCACAAAGCATCGAGCTGATCTCTCTGTGTTATGCGGCTGCTCCCCACTAGCTATCAATTTTACGTTTGGTAGTGTATATATGTCCATGCCACTCTCAGTTTCTCCCAGCTTACCCTTCCCCCTCCCCGTGTCCTCAAGTCCATTCTCTAGTAGGTCTGCATCTTTATTCCCATCCTGCCCCTAGGTTCTTCATGACCTTTTTTTTTTTTTTTTTTTTAGATTCCATATATATGTGTTAGCATATGGTATTTGTTTTTCTCTTTCTGACTTAACTTCATTCTGTATGACAGACTTTAGGTCTATCCACCTCACTACAGATAACTCACTTTTGTTTATTTTTATGGCTGAGTAATATTCCATTGTATACATGTGCCACATCTTCTTTATTCATTCATCTGTGGATGGACACTTAGGTTGCTTCCATGTCCTGGCTATTGTAAATAGAGCTGCAGTGAACACTGTGGTACATGACTCTTTTTGAATTATGGTTTTCTCAGGGTATATGCCCAGTACTGGGATTGCTGGGTCGTACGGTAGTTCTATTTTTAATTTTTTAAGGAACCTCCATACTGTTCTCCATAGTGGCTGTATCAATTTACATTCCCACCAACAGTGCAGGAGGATTCCCTTTGCTCCACACGCTCTCCAGCATTTATTGTTTGTAGATTCTTTGATGATAGCCATTCTGACTGGTGTGAGATGATATCTTACTGAGTTTTGATTTGCATTTCTCTAATGATTAATGATGTTGAACATTCTTTCATGTGTTTGTTGGCAATCTGTATATCTTCTTTGGAGAAATGTCTGTTTACGTCTTCTGCCCATTTTTGGATTGGGTTGTTTGTTTTTTTGATATTGAGCTGCATGAGCTGCTTATAAATTTTGGAGATTAATCCTTTGTCAGTTGCTTCATTTGCAAATATTTTCTCCCATTCAGAGGGTTGTCTTTTCATCTTGTTTATGGTTTCCTTTGCTGTGCAAAAGCTTTTAAGTTTAATTAGGTCCCATTTGTTTATTTTTGTTTTTATTTCCATTTCTCTAGGAGGTAGGTCAAAAAGGATTTTGCTATGATTTATGTCATAGAGTGTTCTGCCTATGTTTTCCTCTAAGAGTTTGACAGTGTCTGGCCATACATTTAGGTCTTTAATCCATTTTGAGTTTATTTTTGTGTATGGTGCTAGGGAGTGTTCTAATTTCATTCTTTTATATGAAGCTGTCCAGTTTTCCCAGCACCACTTATTGAAGAGGTTGTCTTTTCTCCATTGTATATTCTTGTCTCCTTTATCAAAGATAAGGTGACCATATGTGCGTGGGTTTATCTCTGGGCTTTCTATCCTGTTCCATTGATCTATATTTCTGTTTTTGTGCCAGTACCATACTGTCTAGATTACTGTAGTTTTGTAGTATATTCTGAAGTCAGGGAGCCTGATTCCTCCAGCTCCGTTTTTCTTTCTCAAGATTTCTTTGGCTATTTGGGGTCTTTTGTATTTCCATACAAATTGTGAAATTTTTGTTCTAGTTCTGTGAAAAATGCCAGTGGTAGTTTGATAGGGATTGCATTGAATCTGTAGATTGCTTTGGGTAGTATAGCCATTTTCGCAATGTTGATTCTTCCAGTCCAAGAACATGGTATATCTCTCCATTTGTATCATCTTTAATTTCTTTCATCAGTGTCTTATAGTTTTCTGCATACAGGTCTTTTGTCTCCTTAGGTAGGTTTATTCCTAGGTATTTTATTCTTTTTGTTGCAGTGGTAAATGGGAGTGTTTCCTTAATTTCACCTTCAGATTTGTCATCATTAGTGTATAGGAATGCAAGAGATTTCTGTGCATTAATTTTGTGTCCTGCTACTTTACCAAATTCATTGATTAACTCTAGTGGTTTTCTGGTAGCATCTTTAGGATTCTCTATGTATAGTATCATGTCATCTGCAAAGTGTGACAGTTTTACTTCCTCTTTTTCAATTTGGATTCCTTTTATTTCTTTTTCTTCTGTGACTGCTGTGGCTAAAACTTCGAAACTATGTTGAATAAAAGTGGTGACAGTGGGCAGCCTTGTCCTGTTCCTGATCTTAGTGTAAATGGTTTCAGTTTCTCACCATTGAGAACAATGTTGGCTGTGGGTTTGTCATATATGGCCTTTATTATGTTGAGGTAACTTCCCTCTATGACTACTTTCTGGAGGGTTTTTATCATAAATAGGTGTTGAATTTTGTCGAAAGCTTTTTCTGCATCTATTGAGATGATCGTATGGTTTTTATTCTTCAGTTTGTTAAGATTGTGTATCACAATGATTGATTTGCGTATACTGAAGAATCCTTGCATTCCTGGGATAAACCCCACTTGATCATGGTATGTGATCCTTTTAATGTGCTGTTGTATTCTGTTTGCTAGTATTTTGTTGAGGATTTTTGCATCTATGTTCATCTGTGATGTTGGCCTGTAGTTTTCTTTCTTTGTGACATCTTTGTCTGGTTTTGGTATCAGGGTGGGCTTGTAGAATGAGTTTGAGAGTGTTCCTCCCTGTGCTGTATTTTGGAAGCGTTTGAGAAAGATAGGTGTTAGCCCTTCTCTAAATGTTTGTTAGAATTTGCCTGTGAAACCATCTGTTCCTGGGCTTTTGTTTGTTGGAAGATTTTAAATCACAGTTTCAATTTCAGTGCTTGTGATTGGTCTGTTTATATTTTCTATTTCTTCCTGGTTCAGTCTCAGAAGGTTGTGCTTTTCTAAGAATTTGTCCATTTTTTCCAGGTTGTCCATTTTATTGGCATAGAGTTGCTTGTGGTAATCTCTCATGATCCTTTGTGTTTCTGCCATGTCAGTTGTTACTTCTCCTTTTTCATTTCTAATTCTATTGATTTGAGTCTTCTTTTTTTCTTGATGAGTCTGGCTAATCAATTTTGTTTATTTTCTCAAAGAACCAGCTTTTAGTTTTATTTATCTTTGTTATTGTTTCCTTCATTTCTTTTTCATTTATTTCTGATCTAATCTTTACAATTTCTCTCCTTCTGCTAGCTTGGGGTTTTTTTGTTCTTCTTTCTCTAATTGCTTTAGGTGTAAGTTTAGGTTGTTTATTTGAGATGTTTCTTGTTTCTTAAGGTAGGATTGTGTTGCTATAAACTTCCCTCTTAGAACTGCTTTTGCTGCATCCCATAGGTTTTGGGTCATCATGTTTTCATTGTCATTTGTTTCTAGGTGTTTTTTGATTTCCTCTTTGATTTCTTCAGTGATCTCTTGGTTATGAAGTAGTGTATTGTTTAGCCTCCACGTGTTTGTATTTTTTATGGATTTTTTCCTGAAGTTGATATTCAGTCTCATAGCGTTGTGGTCGGAAAAGTTACTTGATACAATTTCAATTTTCTTAAATTTACGAAGGCTTGATTTGTGACCCAAGATATGATCTATCCCGGAGAATGTTCCATGAGCACTTGAGAAGAAAGTGTATTCTGTTGTTTTTGGATGGAGTGTCCTACTAATATCAATTAAGTCCATCTTGTTTAATGTATCATTTAATGCTTGTGTTTCCTTATTTATTTTCATTTTGGATGATCTGTCCATTGGTGAAAGTGGGGTGTTAAAAGTCCTCTACTATGATTGTGTTACTGTCAATTTCCCCTTTTATGGCTGTTAGCATTTGCCTTATGTATTGAGGTGCTCCTATGTTGGGTGCATAAATATTTACAATTGTTATATCTTCTTCTTGGATTGATCCCTTTATCATTATGTAGTGTCCTTTTTCTCTTGTGATAGTCTTTGTTTTAAAGTCTATTTTGTCAGATATGAGAATTTCTACTCCAGCTTTCTTTTAGTTTCCATTTGCATGGAATATCTTTTTTCATCCCCTCACTTTCAGTCTGTATGTGTCCCTATATCTGAGTGGGTCTCTTGTAGACAGCATATATACGGGTATTGCGTTTGTATCCATTCAGCCAGTCTATGTCTTTTGGTTGGAGCATTTAATCCATTTACATTTAAGGTTATTATTGATATGTATGTTCTTAATGTCATTTTCTTCATTGTTTTGGGTTTGTTAATGTATGTGTTTTCCTTCTCTTGTGTTTCTTGCCTAGAGAAGTTCCTTTAGCATTCGTTGTAAAGCTGGTTTGGTGGTGCTGAATTCTCTTCGCTTTTGCTTGTCTGCAAAGGTTTTAATTTCTCCGTCGAATCTGAATGAGTTCCTTGCTGGGTAGAGTGATCTTCGTTGTAGGTGTTTCCCTTTCATCCCTTTAAATATGTCCTGCCACTCCCTTCTGGCTTGCAGAGTTTCTGCTGAAAGATCAGCTGTTAACCTTATGGGGATTCCCTTGTATGTTATTTGTTGTTTTTCCCTTGCTGCTTTTAATATTTTTTCTATTTAATTTTTGATGGTTCGATTAATATGTATCTTGGTGTTTTTCTCCTTGTATTTATCCTGTATGGGGCTCTCTGCACTTCCTGGACTTGATTAACTATTTCCTTTCCCCTATTAGGGAAGTTTTCAACTCTAATTTCTTCAAATATTTTCTTAGTCTCTTTCTTTTTCTCTTCTGGGACCCCTATGATTCGAATATTGGTGTGTTTAATATTGTCCCAGAATTCTCTGAGACTGTCCTCAATTCTTTTCATTCTTTTTTCTTTATTTTGCTCTGCAGTAGTTATTCCCACTATTTTTTCTTCCAGATTACTTACCTGTTTTTCTACCTCAGTTATTCTGCTATTCATTCTTTCTAGAGAGTTTTTAATTTCATTTATTGTGTTGTTCATCATTGTTTGTTTGCTCTTTAGTTCTTCTAGGTCCTTGTTAAACATTTCTTGTATTTTCTCCATTCTGTTTCCAAGATTTTTGATCATCTTTACTATCATTACTCTGAATTCTTTTTCAGGTAGACTGCCTATTTCCTCTTCATTTGTTTGGTCTGGTGGGTTTTTACCTTGCTCCTTCGTCTGCTGTGTGTTTCTCTGTCTTCTCATTTTGCTTAACATACTGTGTTTGGGGTCTCCTTTTCACAGGCTGCAGGTTCGTAGTTCCCGTTGTTTTTGGTGTCTGCCCTCAGTGGCTAAGGTTGGTTCATTGGGTTGTGTAGGCTTATTGGTGGAGGGGACTAGTGCACATGTTCCAGTGGATGAAGCTGGATCTTGTCTTTGTGGTGGGCAGGTCTGTGTCCGGTGTTGTGTTTTGTGGTGTCTGTGACCTTATTATGATTTTAGGCAGCCTTTGTGCTAATGGGTTGGGTTGCGTTCCTTTCTTGCTAGTTGTGTGTCAGTGCTTGCTAGTGTCCTGCATTGTAGCTTGCTGGTCATTGATTGGAGCTGGGTGTTGGTGTTGAGATGGAGATCTCTGGGAGATTTTAGCCATTTGATATTACGTGGAGCCGGGAGATCTCTGGTGGACCAATGTCCTGAACTCGGCTTTCCCACCTCAGAGGCACAGGCCTGACACCTGGCCGTAGCACCAAGACCCTGTCATCCACACGGCTCAGAATAAAAGGGAGAAAAAAAAGAAAGAAAAAAAAATAAAGTTATTAAAATAAATATTAAAAATAAAAATATTAAAAAGTAAAGAAAAAAAAAAGAAAGAAGAGACCAAACAAACCAAAAAACAAACCCAGCAATGATAACAAGCACTAAAAACTATACTAAAAAAATAAATAAAACGGACATACAGAACCCTAGGACACATGGTAAAAGCAAAGCTATACAGGCAAAATCACACAAGGAAGCATATACATACACACTCACAAAAAGAGAAAAAGGAAAAAAAATATATATATCATTGCTCCCAAATTCCACTGCCTTAATTTGGGACGATTCGTTGTCTATTCAGGTATTCCACAGATACAGGCTACATCAAGTTGGTTGTGGAGATTTAATCCGCTGCTCCTGAGGCTGCTGGGAGAAATTTCCCTTTCTCTTCTTTGTTGGCACAGCTCCTGGGGTTCCGCTTTGGATTTCGACCTGCCTCTGCATGTAGGTCGCCTGAGGGCATCTGTTCCCCCTCTCAGACAGGATGGGGTTAAAGGAGCAGCTGATTCGGGGGCTCTGGCTCACTCAGGCCGGGGGGAGGGAGGGGTATGGAAGCGGGGCGAGCCTGTGGCGGCAGAGGCTAGTGTGACGTTGCACCAGCCTGTCGCGCGCCGTTGAGTTCTCCTGGGGAGCTTGTCCCAGGATCATGGGACCCTGGCAGTGGCGGGCTGCACAGGTTCCCTGGAAGGGAGGTGTGGATAGTGACCTGTGCTCGCACACAGGCTTCTTGGTGGCGGCAGCAGCAGCCTTAGCGTCTCATGCCTGTCTCTGGGGTCCGCGCTGTTAGCTGCGGCTCGCGCCCATCTCTGGAGCTTGTTTAGGCGGTGCTCTGAATCCCCTCTCCTCACGCACCAGGAAACAAAGAAGGAAGGAAAAGTCTCTTGCCTCTTCGGCAGGTCCAGACTTTTTCCCAGACTCCCTCCCGGCTAGCTCTGGCGCACTAGCCCCCTTCAGGCTGTGTTCATGCCGCCAACCCCAGTCCTCTCCCTGCGCTCCAACCGAAACCCGAGCCTCAGCTCCCAGACCCCGCCCGCCCCGGCGGGGGCGCAGGCAAGCCTCTCAGGCTGGTGAGTGCTGGTCAGAACCAATCCTCTGTGCGGGAATCTCTCCACTTTGCCCTCCGCATCCCTGTTGCTCTGCTCTCCTCCGCGGCTCCGAAGCTCCCCCCCTCTGCCACCCGCAGTCTCCGCCCGCGAAGGGGCTTCCAGTGTGCGGAAACCTTTCCTCCTTCACAGCTCCCTCCCACAGGTGCAGGTCCCGTCCCCATTCTTTTGTCTCTGTTTTTTCTTTTGTCCTACCCATGTATGTTGGGAGTTTCTTGCCTTTGGGGATGTCTGAGGTCTTCTGCTAGCGTTCAGTAGGTGTTCTGTAGGAGTTGTTCCACGTGTAGATGTATTTCTGATGTATTTGTGGGGAGGAAGGTGATCTCCATGTCTTACTCGTCCGCCATGTTGAAGGTCTCACTCTGTATGTTTTGTCAAGCTGATAGGTGGGTTGAGTGTGAGGGTTGACAGTAAAAATTGTCACAGATAATTCTATGTTTGTCTGTTTGTTTTGCCTGAACAAATGGAAGGATGGAGTTGTCACTTGCTAAGATGGGGAAGTCTGAGGGAACCACAGGTTAGGAGGGAATAACAGGAATTAGGTTTTAGATATTTTGAATTTAAGGTGCCAATTAGGTATCCAAAGGGAGAATAGTCAGGTAGGCAAGAGAAACTATGAGTTGGGAGCTCAGTAGGGGAATCTGAGCTTGGGATAATAATTTGGGAGTCATACCATAAATTGTATTGAAAGATAAGTTTGTGTGAAATTGCATAGGGAATGGATTAGAAAGAGAAGAGAAAACGTCCGAGGACTGTACTATATGGGGCATGTCGATTTTTAGCAGTTGGGGAGATGAGGAGAAAACTAGGAAGACTGAAAAGTAGAGGCCAGGGTGATAATTAAAGAGAACCCTGAGGAATGTGTGCCCCAAAGCCAAGTGAAAAAAATTTTCAAAAGGTAGGACTGATTAATTAGCTAAATGATGCTGAGAATTCAAAGAACATGAAGACTTAGAACTGATTATTGGATTTTGCAAAGTAGAGATGATTGGTGACCCTAACTGTTGTGCTGACTGGAATGGGTTCCAGAATATTTTCAGGAATAAAACTCATAAAATTAAGGTATTATTAAGGAGACTTAGATGAACTATCTTTAGGCCTTCCTTGTTGAGGACTAATCCTGTCAATGGTGAAAACCTTCATAGAAAAGATGATATATTAAACTTTGGAATGTAGCATAAAATAAAATAAAATAAAAGATGAAATAAAATAAATCTTTGAAATTAAGAGCTCAATATATCAATTTCAAACTTTGATTTATTCCTTTTGTCAAAATCCAGAAATAGTGGACTTAATAAAACTACCAAAAGCAGTGTAAATAAGTTTATTTTGTGTAAAAGTTAATTGAGATGTTTCATAGAAATTGAAAACATTTAGCATAACATTTATTCTGAAAAGTGTCCTTATATGTCCATCTGTTTTGCATAGTATTTTTTTCTTCCATTGGTTCTTATATCTGTTGTTGTGTCAACACCAAAAACAATGTAGCTAAAAATAGTCCTAAAAATAGTATAGCTCTATTATAAGTCTTGAAATGTGGTAGGACAAGTCCTTGATATATGTAAATTACCCTTTACATTTCCATATATGTATTTTAGAATCAACTTGTTGGTTTCCACAAAAGGAAAAAAAGGGATTTTGATTGGATTTAATTGCATCAATAGATCAATTTGGAGCAGTGACATCTTTCTAATATTGTCTTCTAATCCATCAGTATGGCATATCCCTATATTCTTGCTTAATTTCCCATTTAATATTTTATAGCTTTATTTGTAGAGGTCTTGTGTCTTTGTTTTCTTCCTGGGTATTTCGTCAGTTTTGACACTATTGTAAATGGTATAATTTTTAAAATTTCATCTTCTAATTATTGTACATAAAAATGCAGGCAAACTTTATGTTGATCTTTATTTTTTTATTTTTAAAATTTATTTTATTTTTGGCTGCATTGGGTCTTTGTTGCTGCGTGTGGGGTTTCTCTAGTTGCGGCAAGCAGGGGCTGCTCTTCATTGCAGTGCGTGGGCTTCTCATTGTGGTGGCTTCTCTTGTTGCAGAGCATGGGCTCTAGGCACACGGGCTTCAGTAGTTGTGGCACATGGGCTCAGTAGTTGTGGCTCATAGGCTCTGGAGCACAGGCTCAGTAGTTGTGGCGCACAGGCTTAGTTGCTCCATGGCATGAGGGATCTTCCTGGACCAGGGCTCGGACCCATGTCCCCTGCATTGGCAGGTGGATTCTTAACCACTGCACCACCGGGGAAGTCCCTATATTGATCTTATATTTAGCAACTGTGCTCATATATTCTAATAGTTTATCTGTTCATACTTTTGGGTTTTGTACATGAACAATCATATAAGACAGTTTTATTTCTTCCTTTGAAAGATTATTTCAACATTTTATTTCTTTTCTTGCCTTAATGCACTGGCTAGGATTTCTGGAACAATGTTGAATGGAAATGGCAATGATGAAAATCCTTGCCTCATCACCAATTTTGGAATGAAAGCTTTTGACCTGTTCTGATGTGTACAATGTTTACAACAAAATGTATGTTTTTCTTAGGAAGAAAAATCAATTTTTATCTGATTAAGAAAGTTCCCCTGAACACCTGCTTTATTAAGAACTTTTATTATGAATGGATATTGAATTTTATCAAAACATTTTATGCTGCATGTACCAAGGTGATCATATTTTCCCCCTTTGTTCAGTTATTTGATTCTCAAATGGCAAGTCTGGCTTGGGTTCTTATCAGACTAGGTTTGCTAATATTTTCTTTAGACTTTCTTCATCTATGTTCATGAATGAATATGGTTTGTAATTTTTCCATGGAAAAGAGCAAGCAATATGAGGGCCTATTGAAAAGAATGGTTAAAATGATGGACCATGGAATATGAGCTGTATAATCATTTTTGTTTTATACACTTGATATTCTTTTAGATTTACTCAGCAGGTAAAGGAGAGAAGTCAATAAATCAATAGGTTTGTGGAGAGCAATAAATGTAAAATTTTCTATCTGAAGTATTAGATTACTAATCAGCCAGATAGCTCATTTTACAGTTTTATTCTGGTCTACCAAACACATGACTTAACTGCAGATGCTTAGTGAAGTAAATTTTTATCTTTGGCTTGCTACTGTTGAGTCACATTATGCTTTCCTCATGAAGAGGGTGCAAGATTCTAATTATTTGCAATTAAAATCCAATTCAGAATTGCAGCATTCAAAAGCAGCTCTGCTTAAAGACATTGAGACATGAGACTGGGCTGCTCTCACAATGAGTACAAATGTAGGGGAAAACTGCACAAGGATGGGCCATGTTCTTGGCTGGTCTCAGCCTGTGTTCCACTATTTGTGAAGATCATTACTTCCAGAATGAAAGTTGGGCCAATGGCCAGGTCAGTGACAGATACACTGTTTCATGTGGAGAACATCCAGATCTCTGGATCTACCCCAAGAAGGCTTCTTTCTTGGGCTTTTCTTCCTTGGAAGAGAGTCAGAAAACTGAAGAGAAAAACTCCCTTCCCACTCTGATCTGTCAGGCTGCAGTTTGCAACTTCTTTTGCATAAATACAAATGTACCTGGATGTTACAGTCACTTCCTTGTGTAAGATTGATGGAAACATTCTTTCAGAAAGTGGTGATTCGTTAAATTCTGAGGTGTAGCATAAAATAAAATACCTGCTTGAAAATATGAGTTCAATCTATCTAATTTCAAAGTTGGATTTTTTCCCACTTTTGTCAAAAACTAAAAATACGGACTTAATAGAAGCTTTTACAAAAGCAATGTAAGTAAAAACTGATTCCATAATATCTACTAAGATATCACATAAAATTTTAATTTTTAACATTTTATATTCATTTAGTGACTATCTTTTAATTATATCTCAGTTTTTCAGTGTTATATTTACTTTGGAAAACACCTTTAATATTCCTTATTTTAAAAAATCTTTCAAGCAAATATTAAAGTTTCAAAGAATATTTCATATAAGAATTCTATTTTCAGTCAAAGCTGTTTCAGGAATTTTAGAGTCAGGAGAAGTAGATATATAGTTTAAGAAATAAATTGTAATGACCAGAGTAGCATTGGAATAAAGAATGAGTTTAAGTATAACCTTAGATTACATTTTAGATTTTTATGAGTTATAACTTTATTTTCCAAAAATATCCAAGACATAAATTATAGTTAGTAACACAAAAGGAAGTGCTCATCTAGGATTTTAATGAGTTACTTAGTAATAGTGTAGAAAATAGTATTATATCAATACTTGAATTGATAGAGCAAATAGGGCGTAATGCTTATATAAGTGCCTACTTTGAACTAAGTTTGCACTTTGGGAGGTGTTTTAGGATGCTTAGTTAGTACTTAAAATTACCTCAAGGAAGTTCTGGAATGATTCCGCATGAATCAGATTGTCAGATAATATGGGAAAACTGAGCTCTAGGAGCAACTCATGCAAAGTTTGAAAAACAGAGGGAGTTATGTTATCTGCTGTTAAATAATAGTAAGTGGATATGGTTTAGGAGTGGCTTGCCATGAAGGCTCATCTGAAAACAAGAAGATAAGATTGATAAGGTAGAATTCCGTACTGGTGTCCATTTTAATAGTGTTATGCTATATTCTAATTTTAGCAGCCATGCACCCTTGCAAAATAAACTCACTATATATCAATGTGATATGTAGTGTTCAGCATGAATTCTGAATAACTAATTTTTCTTTAAAGAATGAAATGATACGTTTCATTTACATGTTCAGTTCCTAGGGTATAAATTTAACTCATTGATAAGATTTTCAAACACCTTTTCAAGCAGTAATGGAGTAGGAGTTTGGAATATCACATTGTTATATATGTAATTGTAAACCTAAATTCTTCTGATATTTGTGTTGGTTGGTTAGTTTGTCTTAGTTTCACTTTGCTTAGAATTTCTGATAAGGGATAGGATTTGAAGATGCGAAAAGGCACAAAATGCAAAGGGCAATACAAGTGTTCCTCTTTTATAACCATCAAGTGTAGAGGTTGGGATGCCAAAAGCTGAAAAGAGACAACTGGCGTGTATTCCTTTCCATTAAAAATAACCTTAAAGGTTTTGAATTTATGAATGAATATGTGCCTGTTCTCAACTCTTTTTAAAATTTTGTTTTATTTTTTGTGGTATGTGGGCCTCTCACTGTTGTGGCTCTCCCGTTGTGGAGCACAGGCTCCGGACGCGCAGGCTCAGGTGGCCATGGCTCACGGGCCTAGCCGCTCCGCAGCATGTGGGATCTTCCTGGACCAGGGCACGATCCTGTGTCCCCTGCATCGGCAGGCGGACTCTCAACCACTGTGCCACCAGGGAAGCCCTCGACTCTTTTTTTTTTTTTTTAATTTATTTATTTATTTGACTGCACCAGGTCTTAGTTGCAGCATGCGGGATCTTTAGTTGCAGCATATAGGATCTTTAGTTGCAGCATGCACAGGATCTTTAGCTGTGGCATGTGAACTCTTAGTTGCAGCATGTGGGATCTAATTCCCTGACCAGGGATTGAGCCTGAGCCCCCTGCATTGGGAGCGTCGAGTCTTAGCCACTGGACCACCAGGGAAGTCCCTCAGCTCTTGATCTATGCAAGAATCCTTGATCAGCTTGTTAGGGAAATTGTCTTCTACACCTTTAGAGTAAGCCCCTAGGGTTGACTTCTTGAGAATATGGAAGAAGAAAGGGTATTTACTCTGTAATATTTGACCAGTGTGCCCTTTGCCCTGTCAGCACACATAGCCGAAGGAACTAGAATTTCTTGCTGGATATAGGATTAATGTGAGTAATTTGGGGGTTTCCAGTGCCCTCTTTTCTTCTCTCTGAGGGCCAGTAGAGTAAAATGACAGTACCAGGTCTGTCTCAAGTCTATGCAAGTTCGAGCTAAATCCCTTTATATCCAAATCTTGGCTCAACTCTATGATTCTGTAATACAAAGAAGACTAGACCCCGTATTTTCATTATGACTAGCTAGTTCCTCTTTTAATTTTGTAGGAGGCAGGATTTTCCATTATGACCTTGGTTACTAAATTCTTAACATTCTGCATATATTACCCACATATGACTTTTAGAAGAGTCATGTGATGTGGAATTCAGGTGTAATAATTGATATTGAGGAAATATGAATTCATCTCTTTGTTATGCCACTTAGTTAGTTGGTGGCTGTTGAAATTTTATGTAACCCGTGTCACATCTCTGTTTTAAAAAGTGTACTGTAATAGTAGCTGATTCAGGGATGCAATGAGGACTAATGACGTAATGATTCTTTTATATTTCAGGTTTCAGCTGGTCACAGGCAAGTCCATAATCTTCCGCATATTTATTATTAGTAGGTGGAGTTCTAATTATTAACTTGTGAACTGCTTTTAAATAAAGCACTATAAAATATTTCATAATCTAAGTGCCATAATTCTATAATAGTGGTTGAGATTTCTAATATTGACAAATCAGAGAGCTATAGATTTGTATAAGTGTTTATGTTATGGAATATTACTATTAAAAATATGTTCTGGAATTATATTTATAAGCTGTGTTAGCATGGGCAGTTTACTTGACTGTTCCTCACTTTCTTCATATATAAAGTGAAGATAATCACAATACCTACCTTATAAAGTTATTGTTAATAATAAGAGATAATTTATGTGAAATGTACAAGTACCTGGTACATTGTAAGCAGTCACTGAGCATTATGTTTGCCATTATTGCTGCTAGTAGCATTAATAAGAAAACTCAATAGGGTTGCAACATAGGACATTTAATAGATCCAGAAAACAGTTTAAACCATGAGAAAATATAATTTAGATTTCACAGTATACCTGCTATGATCATCCTTTATTTCAAGGCACACCCAGTTCTTTGAGCTGGGAGTGCTACTGGGTATTTAACAGGTAGTTTGAAATGTTGATGGTCTAGAACAAGCTTCATTTGATTTCATGCCATCATTTTTTAAATGGATGGTTAGGTGCTATTGGAGAAGTATAAAATTTGTTTACTCATCTGGTCAAATACAGAGCATGAGTATCAATTCCAGCCTCAGCCCAGAGACTGGAGTAAATGTTGTACTTGATATTAGGAGAGTCAAAGGCAATCTCTCTTGTCTTTGAATTGCTGCTGCACTTCATGATTAGTATTACCCCTTCTCTGATGTTCTGGTCTGATAACTCTTTTGTCTTGTTCCTCAGTGTATTCCTTTCTTCTGTCTCTCTCCATCTGTCTTCCTTTTCTCCATCTCACCTCCAACTTTCTATCATCCTCATTTTCTTTCTCTTAATCCTTTTCCCTTCTTTCCATGAACATTTGTTGAGCACATACAAAGGGCAGAACACATTACCCAGTAGTGTTCCCAGGCTTTAGGGAGGGTATAGCTTGATGGTAGTGGGGATGACTGTGTTTAGTGGTAGGCTGATGGAGAGGGGCTTGGACTTCATCTTATGGGCAGTGAGGATCCATTGTAATGTCTTGAATAAGGGTGAGATAAAAGAGATGTTTCTAAAAATTAATCTTTTTGGATACCAATGAAGGATGAATGGGAGGGAGAAGAGATTGAAGATGGTGGGACCGTTTGGAGACTCTTTGATTCTTATTTTGCATTTATGATTCCAGCAGTGTTGCTCTAAAGTGAGAAAGACCTGAATGAAGTTAGAGGCAACAATATTGTTGCCAACAGGAACAATACAGGGAGCATTTTGAAGGAGAAGTGGCAAAACTTGTGACCAGATGCAAAGGGTAAAGGAAGGATAGGAAGAACGCAATGGTGGTGTACAGTTTAGTGTCAGTATAGTATTTGGAAGTTATTGCTCACATTAATACAAATGAGGAAACTGGGAGTGGGAAAAGGAAATTCCCTCATTTTTATATATTTTGAGTATGAGGTACCAGTAAGACATTCAAGTCAAATTATGGGCTTCTAATTTCATTATTTGAGAAATTTTTTAGTAGTTTATACTCTTATAGATTATAACTTAATCTCCTTGCATTCTAGAATACACTATGCTGTTTGAAGGGTTATATTCACTGATGTAATTTTAAGTATTTTATGTTCTAGTAAGTAGATTATCATTGTTGCATGATGTTTGAGATGTGGTGGTTTGGTCTAAATTAGTTTTGGGTCACAATACACTTGTTATTAATAAAGGACAAGACGTTGTTTAAACATTTGAGTCAATGGAACATAGAAAGATAAGCATTGCATAGAAATGATGTAATTGAATTGGCAAATGAGCTTTGAATAATGCCCATTTATTTAGGGTATTTGGAAAGGTTACATTATCATTATTTGTTATACTGCTTAAGTATAAATATCAGAAAAAAGATAATGAGATAAAACATTTATCCTATAAAATAGTTATAGATACTGTTTTAAAAAATAATATTGTAATTAAAATAAACAGTAAACAAATTCATTGTAATGATTTAAAGGGCACTGAGATTTAATGAAAGAATTTAATAGTTGTTCAGTCACACCTATGCATATGACCAGTGCTAAAAGTTTGAGGTATATATTTCTATATCTTTTTGGCTCATTTTATAAAATTTTATGAGTATATATCAATATTTTGTGAAAGTTTGTTTTCACAAAAATGAGAACATACTATTCATATTGTTCTGCCACTTACACATTTTACTTAAAAATGCATCATGAACATCCTTCCTTATAAAAACACATAGACCTCATTCTTTTTTTTTTCACAGCTGCATAACATTCTGTTGTTGAATTATTCCTGTGCTGAGGATTCTTGGTTTTAAAAGTTTTAAATTGCGTCTCTTGTTTTTTTTTAGTTACCAGCCATTTGTCTTTGCAAAATTATATTTGCAAAATCAAATCAAAACAATAGTGAAGAAAACTTTCTCCCTAATATTCATTCTGTATATTTCATTTTATTGTCTTACTGCTTTAGCATTACCAAAACAATACTGTATGATAGTGATGAGAGCTGTCCTATTATTTTAACGGCAGTTAGTTTTGTAAATTACTGTTGGTTAAGAACTTGTTAATAATATAATGCAAGTCATGAAGATATGAACCAATACGAAATATAGGACTTGGACAACAACTTATACATGGCCACACAGTTCTGCTGTCACCCACCCTCTCATTCATCCACCTACCTCCCCTCACTTGAGGCATCATTCTGAATGTCATGTTTGTCATTGCTTTGCCTTAATGTAGTGTTATTACATCCATAGATATTTCTTAAAGTATATATCTTTTAGCTTTTAAGCTATATAAAAATACGTTGTATTTAATTTTTTCCACTTTTGTCACTTATAGTGACAAAATAGATTCATACTGTTGTGTGTTGAACTATGAAATTAGATTTCTTCTAAATTATTCAATGATTTTGACAGAGTCCTCTAGAATATTCTTATCATTATTTCATTTGCTATAGAGATTAAACTCTTGAGATCTGTACTGATAACACTGTATTTGTTGTTAAATTATGGTTTTCTTTCTTTTTTCCTTTAACCTTCATTGTCAAGCAGTATGTTTTAGGGGTTAAAACCACTGACTCTGGAGCCAGATCCCCAGGATTTAAATCTTAGATGTGCTACTTATTAGTTACATAGGGCTGGATTTTACCAACCCAATTCTATAAAGCTTTTGCTTTTTGATAGGCAAATTTAAACTACCTTTATTATGATATGAACTATTTAGTTAGTTTTATCTGTTTTCATTTTCAGCTTTATCAATGATTAACTGTTTATGTGAGTTCTGTAATCTGTTTATATTGTAGATTCCTCATTTATAAAATGGGATTAACAATAGTACTTATTTTGTATGCCACTATTAAATTAGTTAATACAAATAAATTTGTCAGAAATGTACAGCTGATCCTTGAACAAGGCGGGGGTTTGGGGTGCTGACCCCCACTCAGTGGAAAATCCACATATATCTTTATAGTTGGCTCTCCATATCTGTGGTTCTGCACCCGTGGATTCAACCAACTGCAGGTCATAGTACTATAGTACCTATTTATTGAAAAACATCCACGTATAAGCGGACCCACACAGCTCATACCCATGTTGTTCAAGGCTCTTCTGTACTCGGCTTATAATAACCAATATATTGTGTTATTTGTATTTCATATTAATGATATTCTGATTTCTGTTTTCTCCATTTCCTTACCTTTGCTGAGTTTTCTTTTCTTAAGTCATCCCCCACCCTTTTGAAATTAGAAGTTCTACTGAGTATCTTTTTCCTTTGGTGATATGGTTATTTTAACACTTGTATATACACACACCTGATACTTGCTGATATTAAAAGTAAATAATAATTATATCCTTTTTTGCACGAAGCTATGTGACCTATCCCAGTTCCTTCTTGCCCCACTGAAATTTTCCAAAGTGAATATGCCACTTTTCACCATCTCCAGCAGTATACGAGAGGTTCATGGTAATAACATTATATTACCATGCCTTGTTATTTTCAATATTTTTCATTTTAGCCATTTGGGAGGGTAAATAGTCAAGTTTCATTGTGTTTTAATGTGCATTTCCGATTATCGATAAATTTTTGGCACTGTTTTCATATATTTATTGCCTTTGACTTTTGTCTTTTTTGAGGTATTCAACTCTCCTATTTTTGTCTTATTTCTTATTTGCAGTGGTTAATTATATAATCTGCATATAAGCCCTTTATTTATTTATTTTTTTAATAGATCTTTATTAGAGTATAATTGCTTAGCAATGCTGTGTTAGTTTCTGTTGTACAACAAAGTGAATCAGCTATATGTATACATAATATCCCCATATCCCCTCCCTCTTGAGCGTCCCTCCCACCCTCCCTGTCCCACCCCTCTAGGTCATCGCAAAGCACCAAGCTGATTTCTCTGTGCTATGCTGCTGCTTCCCACTAGCTAACTATTTTACATTCAGTAGTGTATATATGTCGATGCTACTCTCATTTTGCCCCAGCTTCCCTCTCTTCCCCTGTGTCCTCAGTCCATTCTCTATGTCTATGTCTTTATTCCTGTCCTGCCCCTAGGTTCTTCAGAACCATTTTTTTTTTAGATTCCATATATATGTATTAGCCTATGGTATTCGTTTTTCTCTTTCTGACTTACTTCACTCTGTATGACAGAATCTAAGTACATCCACTGCACTACAAATAACTCAACTTTGTTTCTTTCTATGGCTGAGTAATATTCCATTGTATGTATGTGCCACATCTTCTTTATCCATTCATCTGTAGATGGACATTTAGGTTGCTTCCATGTTCTGGCTATTGTAAATAGTGCTGCAATGCACATTGTGGTACATGTCTCTTTTTGAATTACGGTTTTCTCAGGGTATATGCCCAGTAGTGGGATTGCTGGGTCATATGGTAGTTCTATTTTTAATTTTTTAAGGAACCTCCATACTGTTCTCCATAGTGGTTGTATCAATTTACATTCCTACTAACAGTGCAGGAGGGTTCCTTTTTTCACCATACCTTTTCCAGCATTTATTTTTTCTAGATTTTTTGATAATGGCCATTCTGACCGGTGTGAGGTGATACCTCATTGTAGTTTTGATTTGCATTTCTCTGATAATTAGTGATGTTGAGCATCTTTTCATGTGCCTCTTGGCCATCTGTATGTCTTCTTTGGTGAAATGTCTGTTTAGATCTTCCACCCATTTTTTAATTGAATTGTTTGTTTTTTTGATATTGAGCTCCATGAGCTGTTTGTATATTTTGGAGATTAATCCTTTGTCCGTTGTTTCATTTGCAAATATTTTCTCCCATTCTGAGGGTTGTCTTTTAATCTTGTTTATGGTTTCCTTTGCTGTGCAAAAGCTTTTAAGCTTAATTAGGTCCCATTTGTTTATTTTTGTTTTTATTTCCATTACTCTAGAAGGTGGGTCAAAAAAGAGCTTGCTGTGGTTTATGTCAAAGAGTGTTTTTCCTATGTTTTTCTCTGAGGTTTATAGTGTCTGGTCTTACATTTAGGTCTGTAATCCATTTGGAGTTTATTTTTGTGTATGGTGTTAGGTAGTGTTCTAATTTCATTCTTTTACATGTACCTATCCAGTTTTCCCAGCACCAATTATTGAAGAGTCTGTCTCTTCTCCTTTGTATGTTCTTGGCTCCTTTGTCATATATTAGATGACCATATATGCGTGGGTTTATCTCTGGGCTTTCTATCCTGTATGATTGATCTATATTTCTGTTTTTGTGCCAGTACCATATTGTCTTGATTACTATAGCTTTGTAGTATAGTTTGAGGTTGGGGGGCTTGATTCCTCCAGCTCCATTTTTCTTTATAAAAATTGCTTTGGCTATACGGGGTCTTTTTTGTTTCCTTACGAATTGTAAAATTTTTTGTTCTAGTCCTGTGAAAAATGCCATTGGTAGTTTGATAGGGATTGCATTGAATCTGTAGATTGCTTTGGGTAGTATCGACATTTTCACAATGTTGATTCTTCCAATCCAAGAACATGGTATATTTTTCCATCTGTTTATACCATCTGGTGATTTCTTTTATCAGTGTTTTAGAGTTTTCTGGGTACAAGTCTTTTGCTTCCTTAGGTAGGTTTATTCCTAGGTATTTTATTCTTTTTGTTGCAGTGTTAAATGAGATTGATTCCTTAATTTCTTTTTCTGATTTTTCATCATTCGTGTATAGGAATGCCAGAGATTTCTGTGCATTAATTTTGTATCCTGAAACCTTATCAAATTCATTGATTAGTTCTAGTATTTTTCTGGTGGCATTTTTAGGATTATCCATGTATAGTATCATGTCATCTGTGAACAGTGACAGTTTTACTTCTTCTTTTCCAATCTGTATTCCTTTTATTTCTTTTTCTTCTCTGATTGCCATGGCTAGGACTTCCAAAACTATGTTGAATAAGAGTGGGGAGAGTGGACCTCCTTGTCTTGTTCCTGATCTTAGTGGAAATGCTTTCAGATTTTCACCATTGAGTATGCTGTTTGCTGTGGGTTTGTCATATATGGCCTTTATTATGTTGAGGTAGGTTCCCTCTGTGCCCATTTTCTAGAGAGTTTTTATCGTAAATGGGTGTTGAATTTTGTCAAAAGCTTTGTCTGCATCTATTGAGATGATCATATTTTTTTCCCTTGATTTGTTGATATGGTGTATCACATTGATTGATTTGCATATATTGAAGAATCCTTGCATTCCTGGGATAAACCCCACTTGACCATGGTGTGTGATCCTTTTAATATGTTGTTGGATTCTGTTTGCTAGTATTTTGTTCAGGATTTTTGCGTCTATGTTCATCAGTGATATTGGTCTACAATTTTCTTTTTTTGTGATATCTTTTTCTGGTTTTGGTATCAGGGTGATGGTGGCTTCATAGAATGAATTTGGGAGTGTTCATCCCTCTGCAATTTTTGGAAGAGTTTGAGAGGGATCAGTGTTAGCTCTTCTCTAAATGTTTGATAGAATTCACCTGTGAAGCCATCTGGTCCTGAACTTTTGTTTGTTGGAATATTTTTAATTACAGTTTCAATTTCATTACTTTTGATAGGTCTGTTTACATTTTCTAATTCTTCCTGGTTCAGTCTTGGAAAATTGTACCTTTCCAAGAATTTGTCCATTTCTTCGTGGTTGTCCGTTTTATTGGCATATAGTTGTTTGTAGTAGTCTCTTATAATCCTTTGTATTTCTGCGGTGTCAGTTGTGATTTCTCCTTTTTCATTTCTAATTTTATTGATTTGCTCTCCCTTTTTTTCTTGATGTGTCTGGCTAATGGTTTATCAATTTTTTTTATCTTCTCAAAGGACCAGCTTTTAGTTTTATTGATATTTGCTATTGTTTTCTTCATTTCTATTTCATTTATTTCTGCTCTGATCTTTATGATTTATTTCCTTCTGCTGACTTTGTGTTTTGTTTGTTCTTCTTTCTCTAGTTGCTTTAAGTGTCAGGTTAGATTGTTTATTTGAGATTCTTCTTGTTTCTTGTTATGAGATTGAATTGCTATGAACTTCCCTCTTAGAACTGCTTTTTCTGTCTCCCATAGGTTTTGGGTCGTTGTGGTTTTGTTTCATTTGTTTCTACGTATTTTTTTATTTCTTCTTCGATTTCTTCAGTGAGCTCTTGGTTATTTAGTAGCGCACTGTTTAGCCTCTGTGTATTTGTGGTTTTTACAGTGTGTTTCCTCTAATTAATTTCCAATCTCATAGCGTGTGGTCAGAAAAGATGCTTGATACGATTTTACTTTTCTTAAATTTTCCAGGGCTTGATTTGTGGCCTAAGATATGATCTATCCTGGAGAATGTTCCATGAGCACTTGAGAAGAAAGTGTATTCTGTTGTTTTTGCATGGAATGTCCTATAGATAGCAATTAAGTTCATCTGGTCTAATGTGTCACTTAAAGCTTGTGTTTCCTTATTAATTTTATGTTTGGATGATCTGCCCATTGGTGAAAGTGGGGTGTTAAAGTCCCCTACTATTATTGTGTTACTGTCGATTTCTCCTTTCATGGTTGTTAGCATTTGCCTTATGTATTGAGGTGCTCCTATGTTGGGTGCATAAACACTTATAACTGTTATATCTTCTTCTTGGATTGATCCCTTGATCATTATTAGTTTCCTTTCTTATCTCTTGTAACAGTCTTTATTGTAAAGTCTATTTTATCTGATATGAGTATTGCTTCTGCAGCTTTCTTTTGATTTCCATTTGCATGGAATATCTTTTTCCATCCTTTCACTTTGAAGTGGGTCTCTTGTAGACAGCATATATGTGGGTCTTGTTTTTGTATCTATTCAGCCAGTCTGTGTCTTTTGGTTGGGGCATTTAATCCGTTTACGTTCAAGGTTATTATCAATATGTATGTTCCTATTTCCATTTTCTTGATTGTTTTGGGTTTGTTTTTGTGAGTCTTTTTCTTCTCTTGTGTTTCCCTCCTAGAGAAGTTTCTTTCGCATTTGTTGTAAAGCTGGTTTGATGGTCTTGCTTGTCTGAAAATCTTTTGATTTCTCCATCAAATCTGAGTGAGATCCTTGATGGGTAGAGTAATCTTGGTTGTAGATTTTTTCCCTTTCATCACTTTAAGTATATCCTGCCATTCCCTTCTGGCCTGCAGAATTTCTGCTGAAAAATCAGCTGATACCTTATGGGGATTCTTTTGTATGTTATTTTTTTGTTTTTCTCTTGCTGCTTTTAATATTTTTTCTTTCAATTTAATTTTTGTTAGTTTGATTAATATGTGCTTTGGTGTGTTTCTCCTAGGGTTTATCCTGTATGGGACTCTCTGTGTTTCCTGCACTTGGGTGACTATTTCCTTTCCCATGTTAGGGAAGTTTTCTACTATAATCTCTTCAAATATTTTCTCAGACCCTTTCTTCTTCTTTTCTTCTTCTGGGACCCCATAATTCGAATGTTGGTGCATTTAGTGTGTCCCAGAGGTCTCTTAGATTGTCTTCAATTCTTTCTCTTTTTTTTCTTTGTTCTGCTCCTCGCCAGATATTTCCACCATTTTGTCTTCCCGCTCACTTATTCATTCTTCTGCCTCAGTTATTCTGTTATTGATTCCTTCTAGTGTATTTTTCATTTCAGTTATTGTGTTGTCCATCTCTGTTTGCTTGTTCTTTAGTTCTGCTAGATCTTTGTTAAACATTTCTTGTATTTTCTCAATCTGTGCCTCCATTCTTTTTCCGAGATTCTGGATCATCTTTACTATCATTACTCTGAATTCTTTTTCAGCAGATCGCCTATTTCTTCTTCATTTATTTTGTCTTACAGGTTTTTACCTTGCTCCTTCATCTGTGACATATTTTTTGCTGTCTAATTTTATTTTTTCCTTTTTTTTATGAGTGGGATTGTGTTCCTGTCTTAATGGTTGTTTGGCCTGAGGCTTCGAACCCTGGAGTGTGTAGGCTGTTGAGTAGAGCTGGGCCTTTGTGCTGTGATGAGGACCTCTGGGAGACCTCACTCTGATGAATATTCCCTGGGGTCTGAGGTTCTCTGGTAGTCCAGTGGTTTGGACTTGGAGCTCCCACTACAGGAGCTTCTGCCCGACCCCCAGCTCGTGAATCAAGATCCCGCAAGCCATGCGGGGGTGCAAAATTATCCAGCTATGTTAGAAAAAATATAAAAATAAAAACATATGAAACAACAACTGGAAGGTAAAACAGAACCGCAATAGTAAAAAGGAAGAGGAGGAAAATGAAAAAGTTGAAAAGGCCTTGGCTGTGGAGGGCAGGGCCTAAGCAGGGGTGAGGTTTGGGCATATGCTTAGTACCCACAGGGCTGGAAATGGCAGGGTGGGTTGGGGTGTGGGGGTTGGGGCTTAGGCTCAACGGAGTGGGTTGGGGTGTGGGGGTTGGGGCTTAGGCTCAATGGAACAGAAGAGGCCCAGGTGTGCCCCCCATCCCTGGTCTCAGAGGGTGGGGGACCCCACCAGGGAGGCCAGTAGGCTTCTTGGGCTCAAGTGGGTGGGGAAAATGCCCTCAGCTCCTCTCCTGCTCCTCCTGTCCTGGAGGATCCCTCCCATCTGCCTCTCCTGATCTCCCTGGCTGCCCTCCTACGCTCTCAGGACCCATGTGGCCTGGAGGGGGCTTTGGAGGGTGGGGGACTGGCCTGGGAACTCAACAGGCTCCCCATGCCCAAACACCCTCCACTCCTTTCCTGCTCCTCTGGTCCTGGAGGGACCCTCCTGCCTGCCTCTCCTGTTCTCTCCTGTCCTCCCTTCTATGCCCCCAAGACCAACCCAGGCCAGAGGGGACCTCTGAGGGCGGAGAACCGGGCCCGAGAGCCGGGCAGACTTCCCCAGCTGATTGGGCAAGGGAGATGCTGGGTCTGTTCCCCCCAGTCCGAGCCCCTGAGGGTCCCTCCAGGCATGAGAACCCCTCCCCCCTCTCAGTCATCCCTCAGGGGCACCAGTTCTGTCTGGCCTCCACTTCTCCTCCCTGCTCAGTGCCCCCACGTCCTACCGGTTTGCTTGGGGGTTCTTCCTGTCTCCTTGGGTGTCGGAGTCTCCTACCAGCATCTGGCAGGCACCCTAATTGTGGGGAGATGTGAACTCTGCGTCTTTCCACACTGCCATCTTGACTCCTCAAGCCCTTTTATATTTATTGCAGATACCTTCTCCTACTCCCATAGTGGTAAACACAAATTCAAAGTCTTAACTTACTCAAATGAATAGTCTTTATGGTTAGTATTTTTTGTGTCCTAAAGAGTCCTGTTTTAAAAATAAAAACCAGATCTTGAAGATATTCTGATATATCATCATTTAAAATCCTCATAAAACATGTTTGGGATCTTTCTCCCTCTTTTTTTTTTTTAATTCTTAGAAAAGTATTTGAGAAAGTAGAGCTATTTCTTCTTTAAATGTTTAATCATATTTACTGGTGAAGCCCTTTGAGACTGGATTTTGATTAGAGTTCAATTTTTTTAAAGTTATGTGGCTATTAGGCTTTCTAATTCTTTATGGGTCAGTTTTGATGTATTTTTTTCAGAACTGTTCTAGAAAACATTTCTGAATTTTTTTGCATCAAGCTGTTTATAATGTCTTCTTAATGTTTACAGGATCCTGATATTTGCTATTTTTTCCTTTTTCAATTGATTAATTACTCCAGAATTGAATTTAAAATTTATATATTCTTTTTTTCTAGAGACTTTCTTTTTTCTGTGCTATATACTATATCCAGTGTTTTCATTCCAGTTTGGAATTCTATTTGTTTCTTTCATTATTTCAGCCTGCAAAGAACCACCTATTCTAACTTACTATCAGTTTGACTCCTTCAAGACATAGTGCTAAATCAAATGTGTTGTTTAACTTACTACTAGCCAGTGAGATGTTTGATTTCTTAGCACTCAGGCTGGACAGACTTTGGGAGCTATCTCAGGTAGTGAGATATTGACAGGCCCTGGTAACTAACCATTCAACTTTGTTTCTATGATTTTGACTATTTTAGATACCTTGTAAGTGGAATCATACAGGATTTATATTTTTGTGGCTGGCTTATTTTTAGTTAGCATACTATCCTCAAGGTTCGTCCATGTCAGAGCATGAAATAATTTCCTTTTTTAAGGCTGAATAATCCATTTTATACATATACCACATTTCATTTATACATTTATCTATCAATGGATATTTGGGTTGCTTCCACCCTTTGGCTGTTGTGAATAATGCTGCAATGAACATGGATGTGCAACTATTACTTCAAGACCCTGTTTTTAATTTGTTTGGATATATACTGAGATGTAGAATTGCTGGATCATATGGTAGTTCTATATGTAAATTTTTTAAGTACTTTTATACTGTTACCCATAGCGGTTGCACCATTTTATAATCTTACCAACAGTTCACAAAGGTTCCAATTTCTCCATATCCTCATTGACACTTATTTTCTGTTTTTTTTTTAAATAGTTGCCATCCTAATGGGTGTGAAATTATATCTGTTTGTAGTTTTGATTTGCATTTCTCTAATGATAAGTGATGTTGAGCATCTTTTTTTATATGCTTGTTGTCCATTTTTATATTCTCTTTGGTAAAATGTCTATTCAAGTCCTTTTACCATTTAAGAAATCAGGTTATTTTTATTGAGTTGTAAGAGTTTATATATATATATATTCTGTATATTACCTGCTTAACTCCTTATCAGATATGATTTGCAAATATCTTCTCCCATTCAATAGGTTGCATTTTCGCTCTGTGGATTATGTTCTTTAATGCACATACATTTTAAAGTTTATAGTCGTATTTGTCTATTTTTTGCATTTATTGCCTGTGCTTTGGTGTCACATCCAAATCATCATTGCCAAACCAGCTGTCATGAAGCTTTTCCTCTGTTTTCTTTTAGGAGTTTCAAAGTTTTACGTCTTTCTTTTAGATCTTAATCCATTTTGAGTTAATTTTTTTTTTTTTTTTTTGTGATATGCGGCCTCTCACTGTTGTGGCCTCTCCCGTTGCAGAGCACAGGCTCTGGATGCGCAGGCTCAGCGGCCATGGCTCACAGGCCCAGCCACTCTGTGGCATGTGGGATCTTCCCGGACCGGGGCACGAACCCGTGTCCCCTGCATTGGCAGGCAGCCTCTCAACCATTGCGCCACCAGGGAAGCCCTTGAGTTAATTTTTATATATGTTGTAAGATAAGGTCCAGTTTCATTCTTGTATATGGAGATATCTAGTTTTCCAACACCATTCGTTGAGGAGCCTTTTCTTTCCCCATGGAGTGTCCTTGGCACCCTTGTCAAAGATCATTTGACCATATATGTGAGGGTTTATTTCTTGGTTCTTTATTCTGTTCCATTGGTCATGCTATGGACATTCTTATACAAGTGTTTTGTGGACATATATTTTCCGTCTCTTAGGTATGTATCTAGGAGTGTAATTGCAGGGCCGTTGGGTACATGTGTAACTTAACTTAGAAATTGCCAGATAGTTTTCCAAAGTGGCTGTACCAACACTTGGTATTATCAGTCTTTTAAGTTTTAGCCGTTTTGGTAAGGTTGAGTCACTTTTTTTGTCTTTTGGTTGAGTTGTTATTTAAGAACAAATTTGAGGTAACTTTAAGTGCTTCAATATGTGTTCATTTATTTTTTCTCTTCCCACGAGAGTGTAAGCCTTATTAGATGCTGTTTGCTCCTCAGTTTCTAAATGTTTGCTGACATAGAGTAGGTACTCAATGAAAGTTTATTTTGAATGAATGAAGTGGATGAAAAAAATAAAACAAAACATGAATATTTGGCTTCTTTCTGATATATCTGAGATTTGTATTCATCAGATATATCTGGGATCTTCTCCAGGGTCTAATAATTCGTCATGGATATTTTGGTGGTTGAATCACCCTAGGAAAAATATGGCAGGACAAAGTTTTAGGAATGTATATTCAGTTTGCCAGATTCCCACAATCTCCCACTGAGATAAATTTTAAAACTTAAGAGCATAGTAACATTAAAAGGCAGGATGGTTTTAAGAATTAGAAAAAGTAGTTCAACTGTGGAAACATTGTTCAAGGACTTTTGTTTCTTTTTTTACAACCATAGGATTGCTGCTAATTTTAAGTGAAATGAATTATTTCTGTAATATAGTTTTATATTTTGTCTAATCCTTATAGTACAACTAAATCTTGATTGTTGTGGTATTGATGATTTGCCTTACGAGCTATTCAGGACCTTTTATTTCTTCTTACCTGATGTCTTTGGTCCACTTTTCTGTTCTAAATAGTTTCACTAAACAATTATAAGAGAAAAATAAGAAAGAGAGTAGAGGAATAAATTTAAAGAGAAGGAAAGAGGACAAACACTCATGCTGCCTGTGAATTTTTTTCCATTAGCACAAATAAGAATTTAGAAGTGACTTTTATAAATGCATAGGACTTCAAGTAGTTGCCATAATAATCCCTAAGGTTTCAGCAGTTTTAACACTGTATTTATATATAAAGAAATGTAATAAAAATAATCAGGTATTTCATATAATCAAGTATTATACAATTTATATCAACCTTTGACTTTCTGGGTTTGAAAAGCCGTCTGTTGTTATATGGGTTCATTTTCTGTTGGTGCTCTTCACATGCTGTATAACAAAAAAATATGTTTCTTTTCTGTATTTTATGAAGTTTCATCCTACAAAATACTTCTCTGTAATGAGATTAGATGCAATCAGTGGCTTGAGGACCTAATTTACCTACTGAAAAAAACATAAGTTCTCCTTGATTTGTTTTTATTTTCTGCCCAGTGGTTAATATATATTTTGAATAGTCATAGCTGTTAAAATAAGACTTACATACAGTTTTGTTAGTGCAATCTATGAAAATGTGAACATTATATTACTGTGAGTAGTAATGCTATGATAATATGGTATAACACTTTAAAATAATTTCTTTTTGTCCTTTTATTTCATATTGGAAGCAGGTGTGTAAGTATTCAATATTTTTGGTTATTCTATTCTGTGCAGTATTTTGAATCACCTCCAACTTAATGACTCCACATTGTTGTATTCTTCCCCCACCAGAAAGTCAAATAAAGAAAACCACTTTACCCTTTCATAACTACAGCGACATGAATGAAGATCTTAATATAAAGGAGGAAATGGTTTTAGGAGACTCTTCAAAAAATACATCATTGAAAGATGAAAGAAGTCAATTACATTCCAGGAAAAAACGTTTTTTATCGTATCCAAGATATGTGGAAGTTATGGTTACAGCTGATGCTAAAATGGTTCATCATCATGGACAGAATTTGCAGCACTACGTACTAACTCTAATGTCAATTGTAAGTAAACTTAACGGGTCCTTTGTATTTCCTAAAATGTTTAACATAATATTTTTTCACATTTAATTAAAATGTTTTCCCGAACTTTAGATGTAAGCAAATTGTCTATATTTAAGCCAAAAATATTTCCTTGAAATTTAGTTTAAATAGATGTATATAGCAAGTATCCCATTCTGTTACTTGGACAGTTTTCTAAAAAATCTAAAATCTTTGAAACAAGCCACTTACAGAAATTGCTTGAATCTTTACTTCATCACATGAATGGCTTCTGCCCCCTAGTGACAGGGAAGATCTTAGTAGAACTGATCTTTTGCCCTTTGAATCTGAATTTTTAAACCTTATCTTATTTCTGCACAGAAGGAGGGGTTACTAATTTTACTACTACTGCATTCGCCAAATCAAATTGGGGCACATGATATTTTAAGTTATAAAAGTATTATGGCAATAAAAGGATAACCTGTTACTAATAGAGCTGCTTTAGCAAATTTGGGGTGTAAGATCACAGTAGTTATAAGAGCTTTTGAGCTGATGTTAATATCTCTTTGAGCAACGGTGGTGCCAGTATCGTTAGAACAGAATTCTAGTGCCAGTAAAGAACACCGGTTCTGTGTTAGTGGTAGCACACTATGTCCTATATACATGCACGTATATAGGCACCCATATACATATATACACACATATATCTACTGTCTGGGACATTGCTGGATTAAGTCCTGCTGTTTTGAAGTAATTACTAAAAGTACCTCTTTCATCTCAGGAGTATCTTGGTTTAGTTGATGAATTATATGGTCCCCTATTTATACACATCCAGGATATTGGAACATATCTCATGGCTAGAAGTATCTCTATTCACAGGTAGGGAATTCAGGCCTACTTGGTGGATAAAACTTGACCAGGACACATATATAGGCTATTATAAATTTCCTTTAACAAGAACTCGCCAGTTAAGTTCATTGTGACTTAAAGATCCTAAGACTTTGTTATTTTCCTTACGTATAATATTTTATCTTAAATTCTTATAAGTGCTAAGAATACATGATCTCTGCTGCCTAAACACAGTATCTGGTATGAAATGGGCACTCATTAGTTAGTTAAAGAATGAGTAAATAAGTGATTAAAGTGATACTTTTTTCAAAATAAATGACATTGTAACAGACAAAAACCAGAGATGATCCAAAATGATTTTCCTAAATTTGTACAGTATAGATGTCTTTTGTTTACTTGAGTTGAATTTTTAAAATGACAACAGAGCTATACATACAGATTTATTCTGATGACTTTTTAACTTCCGAATCTGAAGTAGTTATCTAGATGTATAATTATCTAGATATGGGTGTGGCATGCTCATTATGAAGGGATTCTAATGAGAACATTGACATGGAGGATGTTGATTGATATGTAGGAAATTATATCAATTATATGGAACAGTGTGGGATAAGCTTGGCAATTTTAAATGGTTAAAGCAGATACTCATTAAGAAAACTGGGGAGGGGATAGAGATACTGAAGGAAAATATTAGATTTTATAAATGCAACAGGTTTTGTAGCATGTTAAGTGACAACTCCCATATCAGTGCTTTGGAAGTAATGACTAGAAGAAGTCAAGGAACTCAAGAGTAATTTTCAAATAGCTCTCAAATACAGTTTTGGTGATGATGCCATCCTCTGAAAAGTTTTGTCATCTGTATTTTACATAAAAATCAATGTAATCACTGTTTAGAAGATATTGTGATGTACCTTGTGTCCATGGGAGTTTTAAAGCCAGAGTTCATCAAGGACAAAGCCGACATTCTGACTTCATGGAAAGTAAATCTGCTTCTGAGATTGCTTGAAACAGAAGACCAGTGCATGCACATACCATTTCCTAGATTTTTAGTCCCACTAGGAGAGCCAAATTCAGTTTAGACGAGATGTTTGTAGATGTAGTCAGTTGGTTTGTGTTAAGCTTTCATTCACAGGGAGATACTGCCACAGGTTGAGGAATAGGGGAACATTCCAAATACAGATGGGGCAGGAGGAAAATTTCAGGAGGGTAAATCTCTCTTTTGAGGTAGTCTTGGTTTTATATATACTTTCTTTCCTCCTCAGAGGCCAAATTTCAGATGACTTCAAATTACCTGGGGTTTTTGCTCTCTTTATTCTTTTTCTCTTCTGTTGAATGTTTAGATAAGGATGCAGGAAAATCAGCAGACTTTCTGTCAGGTTCTGGACAGTTATTGTTATTTTATTAGTGAAAAAAAGAGGTCATAGCTATATTTGTAGATGTAAACCATGTTAAAGGTGAATGGAAACTTGGAGAAAGAGTTGACAGACTCTTGTTTTGCCTGGGACTTTCTTAGTTTTAGTATTAAAAGTCTCATGTCTCTGGAAATCCCTTAGTCCTGAGCAAACTGGGACAGTTGGTCACACTACACAGAGATAGTCAAATCTAATCCAATTTGTTTTATCTCCACTTGTGAAGTCCATTTCCAAAATTGCTCTAAAGAAGTAAGAGGAATACTATCTCCACATAAATGTCCCCAGATGTTTCCAGTTGAAGAAGAAGGCATTCAAGTTTTGCATATTTTGTCCTAATTTTTTTTTTTTTTTTTTTTTTTTTGCGGTATGCGGGCCTCTCACTGTTGTGGCCTCTCCCGTTGCGGAGCACAGGCTCTGGACGCGCAGGCTCAGCGGCCATGGCTCACGGGCCCGGCCGGGCCTCTCCCGTTGCGGAGCACAGGCTCTGGACGCGCAGGCTCAGCGGCCATGGCTCACGGGCCCAGCCGCTCCGCGGCATGTGGGATCTTCCCGGACTGGGGCACAAACCCGTGTCCCCTGCATTGGCAGGCGGACTCTCAACTACTGCACCACCAGGGAAGCCCTTTGTCCTAATTTTTAAAAAGGCATTAACTGCATTTCAAGCACACACTCGAGATATTGGTAATGTTTTTTGGTCATAGTAATTTAGGAAAAAGACATGAATATGTGATTTGGACTTGGAATATGATTCAGAGCCATTTAAAGAAAAGTTCAAAGTGATGAAAGAGTTTCTGTGTTGAGCTCCAGATATAGTGGGGGAAACTGCTGAATGCTTTCAGCATTGAGCAGATCGATTATATACATAATTTAGAAAGAGGATTATCTACACTTACTCATCCTGTACAAAGTAAACAATTATGCTCTCTTCTCAAACTTTTCCTTTGCTTTCAACAGTTTAAAAATATCTGAGTGCAGTGATATAGAAATAGTGTGTGTGATTTAATTCACCTTTTAGAGTGCTTTACTCATGTTGCAAAAATAACTTAGTGATCTCTCTTCAAAGAGTTTCTGGAAATAACATTAAAATTAGCTGGGAAGAGCACATATGTGGTGTATAGTATATCTAATGAAAAAAGTGTGTGTTAAATGAGCAAAGATGTTCAATTATTTGCTATTCCAAAAATTTTATCCTTAGAAAATTTGGGTGACATGATCAGGTTAAAATGTAATTTTACATGCATTATTATTTTTTCAACAGATTTATTTTGATATGCAATGACTTACTGTTTAATTAATCTTGGAAATACTTACTGTGTCAGAAAACTCTACATTCCTTTGGGTTTACAAAGGTTTGACTTGATGCTATTCACCTTGCTACAGATTTAATAATGTAAATTTCAAGAGCATCATTTGATTCTCAGGAATTAGCCCTATTTATTAAAACACAATTGCTATTAGAGACACTTATCAACTAGAAAGCCTAACCTACATTACACTGACTTAATATCATTGCTTTCAATTCTTTGAGTTGCTTTTACTGATGTTATTTAGGATGGGGAAAATTTTCGAACACACTAAAATAAAAACTAATGATTTATTTTCGTACTTTATGTTCAACCATTTATGTTACCTTTCCCTTCAACTCAGTGCTCTACCTGTTCCTAATTCTTCGTACATATTTACTTTGTGCATATGCAGAATGTCATTTTCTAACTTAAAAACGAAAACATCTTTCTGATAAGAGTAATGGTCTCTGTAAGCAAAATGTGTTCACTTTGTTAAAATCAGTTCTTTACAGATGACTTTGAAGGTGAAGGTGGTCAGAGGGTACAAATATACAGTTATAAGGTAAATTACTCCTGGGGATGTAATGTACAGCATGGTGACTACAGTTAACAATGCTGTATTGTATATTTGAAAGTTGCTAAGAGAGTAGATCTGAAAAGTTCATATCATAACAAAAAAAATTGCAACTATGCATGGTGATAGATGTTAACCAAACTTATTGTAGTGGTTATTTTGCAATATGTACATAAATCATTGTACACCTAAAACTAATACAATGATATATGTCAATTATCTTAATTTTAAAAAATGGCTAAAATAATAAAGAAGGTGGTCTCTAAACATGCCATGTATGAACATTTGCTGAAGCACTATTTGGAAATTATTTCAAAATAGTTGGTCAGTTACTAGCGACATAATTTGGTTCATGCTTTGCATGAACTTTATTTTGCCTAGGATTTTCTTAAACTATTTAAACAATTCATACCATTTCTTTTCCTTTTGCTAATTATCTATGAATTAATGTTTACTATTTTATGAGACCTACTATAAAGCAATATGAATTCTATATGCCAGGGAAACAAATACTTAAAGAATAAAAGATTGGGGGATTGGTTCAAGATGGAAGAGTAGAAGGACATGCACTCACTCCCTCTTGCGGGAGCACCAGAATCACAACTAACTGCTGAACAATCATCGACAGGAAGACACTGGAACTCACCAAAAGAGGTACCCCACATCCAAAGACAAAGGAGAAGCCACAATGAGCTGGTAAGAGGGGCGCAATCAAAATAAAACTGCTGGGTGGGTGACTGACAAACTGGAGAACACTTAATACCACAGAAGTCCACCAACTGGAGTGAAGGCTCTAAGCCCCATGTCAGGCTTCCCAACCTGGGGGTCCGGAAATGGGAGAAGAATTCCTAGAGAATCAGACTTTGAAGGCTAGCAGGATTTGACTGCAGGACTTCGACAGGACTGGGGGAAACAGAGGCTCCACTCTTGGAGGGCACACACAAAGTAGTGTGAGCATCGGGACCCAGGGGAAGGAGCAGTGACCCCATAGGAGACTGAACAAGACCTACCTGCTCTTGTTGGAGGGTCTCCTGCAGAGGCGTGGGGGTGGCTGTGGCTCACTGTGAGAACAAGGACACTGGCAGCAGAAGTTCTGGGAAGTACTTCTTGGCATGAACCCTCCCAGAGTCCACCATTAGCCCCACCAAAGAGCTGGGTAGGCTCCAGTGTTGGGTTTCCTCAGGCCAAACCAACAGGGAGGGAACCCAGCCCCACCCATCAGCAGACAAGCAGATTAAACTTTTACTGAGCTCTGCCCACCAGAGAAACAGCCAGCTCCACCCACCACCAGTCCCTCCCATCAGGAAACTTGCACAAGCCTCTTAGATAGCCTCATCCACCAGAGGGCAGACAGCAGAAGCAAGAAGAACTACAATCCTGCAGCCTCTGGAACAAAAAACACATTCACAAAAAGATAGACAACATGAAAAGGCAGAGGACTATGTACCAGTCAAAGGAACAAGATAAAACCCCAGAAGAACAACTAAATGAAGTGGAGATAGGCAACCTTGCAGAAAAAGAATTCAGAATAATGATAGTGAAGATGATCCAGGACCTCGGAAAAAGAATGGAGGCAAAGCTTGAGAAGATGCAAGAAATGTTTAGCAAAAACCTAGAAGAATTAAAGAACAAACACCTAGAAGAATTAAAGAACAAACAAACAGAGATGAACAATACAATAACTGAAATGAAAACTACACTAGAGGGAATCAATAGCAGAATAACTGAGGCAGAAGAATGGAGAAGTGACCTGAAAGGCAAAATGGTGGAATTCACTGCCATGGAACAGAATAAGGAAAAAAGAATGAAAAGAAATGAAGAAAGCCTAAGAGACCTTTGGGACAACATTAAACGCAACAACATTCGCATTATAGGGGTCCCAGAAGGAGAAGAGAGAGAGAAAGGACCTGAGCAAATATTTAAAGAGATTATAGTTGAAAACTTCCCTAACATGGGAAAGGAAATAGCCACCAAAGTCCAGGAAGTGCAGAGAGTCCCAGGCAGGATAAACCCAAGGAGAAACACGTGGAGACACATAGTAATCAAATTGACAAAAATTAAAGACGAAGAAAAATTATTCAAAGCAACAAGGGAAAAATGACAAATAACATACAAGGGAACCCCTATAAAATCAACAGCTGATTTCTCAGCAGAAACTCTACAAGCCAGAAGGGAGTGGCATGTTATATTTAAAATGATGAAAGGGAAGAACCTACAACCAAGGTTACTCTACCCGGCAATGACCTCATTCAGATTCGACAGAGAAATAAAAAGCTTTACAGACAAGCAAAACCTAAGAGAATTCAGCACCACCAAACCAGCTCTACAACAAATGCTAAAGGAACTTCTCTAAGTGGGAAACACAAGAGATGAAAAGGACCTGCAAAAACAAACCCATAACAATTAAGAAAATGGTCATAGGAACATACATGTCGATAATTACCTTAAACGTGAATGGATTAAATGCTCCAACCAAAAGACACAGTCTCGCTGAATGGATACAAAAACAAGACCCATATATATGCTGTCTACAAGAGACCCACTATAGACCTAGGGACGCGTACAGACTGAAAGTGAGGGGATGGAAAAACACATTCTGTGCAAATGGAAATCAAAAGAAAGCTGGAGTAGCAATACTCATATCAGATAAAATCGAGTTTAAAATAAAGAATGTTACAAGAGACAAGGAAGGACACTACATAATGATCAAGGGATCAATCCAAGAAGAAGATATAACAATTATAGATATATATGCACCCAACATAGGAGCACTTCAATACATAAGGCAAGTGCTAACAGCTATAAAAGAGGAAATCAACAGTAACACAGTAATAGTGGGGGACTTTAACACCTCACTTACACCAATGGACAGATCATCCAAACAGAGAATTAATAAGGAAACACAAGCTTTAAATGACACAATAGATCAGCTAGATGTAATTGATATTTATAGGACATGCCATCCAAAAACAGCAGATTACACTTTTTTTCAAGTGCACATGGAACATTCTCCAGGATAGATCACATCTTGGATCACAAATAAAACCTTAGTAAATTAAGAAAATTGAAATCATATCAAGCATCTTTTCTGACCACAACACTATGAGATTAGAAATGAATTACAGGGAAAAAAACGTAAAAAAACATAAAGACATGGAGGCTAAACAATACGTTACTAAATACCCAAGCTCACTGAAGAAATCAAAGAGGAAATCAGAAAATACCTGGAGACAAATTACAATGGAAACATGATGGTCCAAAATCTGTGGATGCAGCAAAAACAGTTCTAAGAGGGAAGTTTATAGCAATACAAGCCTACCTTAAGAAACAAGAAAAATCTCAAACAATCTAACCTTACACCTAAAGGAACTAGAGAAAGAAGAACAAACAAAACCCAAAGTTAGCTGAAGGAAAGAAATCATAAAGATCAGAGCAGAAATAAATGAAATAGAAACAAAGAAAACAATAGATCAATAAAATTAAAAGCTTGTTCTTGGAGAAGATAAACAAAACTGATAAACCATTAGCCAGACTCATCAAGAAAAAGAGGGAGAGGACTCAAATCAGTAAAATTAGAAATGAAAAAGGAGAAGTTATAACAGAAACTGCAGTAATACACACCATCCTGAGACTACTACAAGCAACTCTATGCCAATAAAATGGACAACCTGGAAGAAATGGACAAATTCTTACAGCAGTATAACCTTCCAAGACTGAACCAGGAAGAAATAGAAAATATGAACAGACCAATCACCAGTAATGAAATTGAAACTGTGATTAAAAATCTTCCAACAAACAAAAGTCAAGGACCAGTTGACTTCACAGGTGACTTCTATCAAACATTTAGAGAAGAGCAAATACCCATGCTTCTCAAACTCTTCCAAAAAATTGAAGAGGAAGGAACACTCCCAACTCATTCCGTGAGGCCACCATCACCCTGATACCAAAACTAGAGAAGAATACTACAAAAAAAGAAAATTACAGACCAATATCACTGATGAATATAGATGCAAAAATCCTCAACAAAATCCTAGGAGACAGAATCCAACAACACATTAAAAGGATCATACACCGTGATCAAGTGGGATTTATCCGAGGGATGCAAGGATTCTTCAATATACACAAATCAATCACTGTGATACACCATATTAACAAATTGAAGAATAAAACCATATGATCATCTCAATAGATGCAGAAAGAGCTTTTGACAAAATTCAACACCCATTTATGATAAAAACTCTCCAGAAAGTGGTCATAGAGGGAATCTACCTCAACATAAAGGCCATATATGACAAACCCACAGCAGATATCATTCTCAGTGGTGAAAAACTGAAAGTATTTCCTCGAAGATCAGTAACAAGACAAAGGTGCCCACTCTCACCACTCTTATTCAACATAGTTTTGGAAGTTTTACCACGGCAATCAGAGAAGAAAAAGAAATAAAAGGAATACAAATTGGAAAAGAAGTAAAACTGTCACTGTTTGCAGATGACATGATACTATACATAGAGAATCCTAAAGATGCCACCAGAAAACTCCTAGAGCTAATCAATGAATCTGGTAAAGTTGCAGGATACAGAATTAATGCACAGAAATCTCTTGCATTCCTATACACAAATGGTGAAAAATCTGAAAGAGAAATTAAGGAAACACTCCCATTTACCATTGCAACAAACAGAACAAAATACCTAGGAATAAACCTACCTAAGGAGACAAAAGGCCTGTATGCAGAAAACTATAAGACACTGCTGAAAGAAATTAAAGATGATACAAATAGATGGAGAGAAATACCGTGTTCTTGGATTAGAAGAATCAATATTGTGAAAATGACTATACTACCGAAAGCAATCTACAGATTCAATGCAATCCCTATCAAACTACCAATGGCAATTTTTACGGAACTAGAACAAAAAATCTTAAAATTTGTATGGAGACACAAAAGACCCCGAATAGCCAAAGAAGTCTTGAGGGAAAAAACCGGAGCTGGCGGAATCAGACTCCCTGACTTCAGACTATACTACAAAGCTACAGTAATCAAGACAATATGGTAATGGCACAAAAACAGAAGTATAGGTTAATGGAACAGGATAGAAAGCCCAGAGATAAACCCACGCACCTGTGGTCAACTAATTTATGACAAAGCAGGCAAGGATGGAGAAATGACAGTCTCTTCAATAAGTGGTGCTGGGAAAACCAGACAGTTACATGTAAAAGAATGAAATTAGAACACTCCCTAACACCATACACAAAAATAAACTCAAAATGGATTAGAGAACTAAATGTAAGAGTGGATAGTATAAAACTCTTAGAGGAAAACATAGGAAGGACACACTCTTTGACATAAATCACAGCAAGATCTCTTTTTGATCCACCAACTAGAGTAATGGAAATAAAAGCAAAAATAATCAAATGGGATCTAATGATACTTAAAAACTTTTACAGGGCTTCCCTGGTGGCGCAGTGGTTGAGAGTCCGCCTGCCGATGCAGGGGACACACGTTTGTGCCCCGGTCTGGGAGGATCCCACATGCCGCGGAGCAGCTAGGCCCACGAGCCGTGGTTGCTGGGCCTGCGCGTCCGGAGCCTGTGCTCCGCAGCGGGAGAGGCCGCAACAGTGAGAGGCCCGTGTACCACAAAAAACAAAAAACAAAAAACAAAACACAAAACAAACAAAAAAATGGGCAGAAGACCTAAATGGACATTTCTCCAAAGAAGACATACAGATGGCCAAGAAGCACATGAAACCCTCTCAACATCACTAATTGTTAGAGAAATACAAATCAAAACTACGGGGAGTTATCACCTCACACCAGTTAGAATGGGCATCATCAGAAAATCTACAAACAACAAATGCTGGAGAGGGTGTGGAGAAAAGGGAACCCTCTTGCACTGTTGGTGAGAATGTAAATTGATACAGCCACTATGGAGAACAGTATGGAGGTTCCTTAAAAAACTAAAAATAGAATTATCATATGACCCAGCAATCCCACTACTGGGCATATACCCAGAAAAAAACATAATTCAAAAAGACACATGCACCCCAATGTTCATTGCAGCACTATGACAATAGCCAGGTCATGGAAGGAACCTAAGTGTCCATTCACAGATGAATGGATAAAGAAGATGTGATACATGTGTACAATGGAATATTACTCAGCCATAAAAAGGAATGAAACTGGGTCATTTGTAGAGATGTGGATGGATCTAGAGACTATCATACAGAGTGAAGTAAGTCAGAAAGAGAAAAACAAATATCGTACATTAACTCATATATGTGGAACCTAGAAAAATGGTACAGATGAACCAGTTTGCAGGACAGAAATAGAGACACAGATGTAGAGAACGAACGTATGGACATTAAGGGGGAACAGTGGTGGTGGGGGTGGTGGTGGGATAAATTGGGAGGTTGGGATTGACAGGTATACACTAATATGTATAAAATGGATACCTAATAAGAACCTGCTGTATAAAAAAATAAATGAAATAAAAATTTTTAAAAAGATAAAAAAAAAGAATAAAAGATTGAATACATTTTAACTGGATCAATAAAAGTTCTAATATATAGCACTCTAAAGTGGAGTGATTACAGTAAAATTTAACAATATTCCATGATTTTATAAAACAAAAGGTACCTTACAAATCTAATCTAGCAGTTCCTACAGTGTAGTCTGGGATGCAATACTCGTCCTTCGGCATGTTCCATGAAAGGGAAGAGAGGACTTGGCCAAGTAGTTGTGTGAGATGCTGCATGTAATACCTCTCTTGTAGATTTAATATTTATGCATATATGTTAGCCTATTCAAGACTCCATGAAGGCATCTGTTTAATTTTTTTACTCAACTTTTCTCAAACTGTGGAATGATTTTGTTCTTTAAAACCAACGTTCTCACACCCCTTCCCCAACAGCATCTGGTAAATACTAATCCAGCACACCAGGGCACTGTGACGGAGGGTGCTCAGGGCCTCAGTGTAGTTGTGGTATTGATCCAAAAAGTAGATACATCCATTTCTAGAGTTAGACAACGGGCTTGTAACTGATAAGAGCGAGAACTAAAACCCAGGTCTCCTGACTATGTAGGACTTCTGAGGCCATGCTCAAGTGACTATAGCAGGACAGTGTCAGGGGCTAGGGCATGAACCACATCAGGGTTCTGAAATAACTCTTGTACCAAGAGCTAATTAGGAAATACTTAGGGTAGAATGCTGAAGCTCCATAAGATCAGATAAAGTAGTCAGAGCTGAAGCTAGACTGCCTTGGATGGAAATTGTTCTGTTGCTTACCAGCCACCTAACCTTGAGTGCGTTACTTAACTTCTCTGTACCTTAGTTTTCTCATCCGTAAAATGGATACAATAGTTTCTAGCTCATAGGATTTGTTGTGAGAATTACTAAATGAATTAATACATTTAAACTTAGATCACATCACAAACATAGTAAACGTTCAATAAATATTATTTCTAGTTATGTGTTTATGAGGAAGTAGCAAACATGGATACCCTACCATTATGGTGACCTAATATGGGGTGGTAGTTTTAGGAATAAGAGAAGCATGTTGTGCATGCTAACTGGGAAAGCCTCTGAAGTAACAAGTGGGCCTTCTGGTCATTCATCTGCCTGATTCACAATTCAGCTTAATTGAATAGTTATTCAATAAAAGCACCTCTAAATATCCAAATATTATAAAAGGTATGTATGTATAGAGTGTGAGCACATAGATTATAAAGGTCAGTACATAAAACAATAGGAGGTGCATACAATTAAACGAGCAAGATGACCTTGTTTTTATTTTATTTTTTTTTGCGGTACGCGGGCCTCTCACTGTTGTGGCCTCTCCCCCGTTGTGGAGCACAGGCTCTGGACGCGCAGGCTCAGCGGCCATGGCTCACGGGCCCAGCCGCTCCGTGGCATGTGGGATCTTCCCAGACCGGGGCACGAACCCGTGTCCCCTGCATCGGCAGGTGGACTCTCAACCACTGCGCCACCAGGGAAGCCCCCTATATTTATTTTTATGGTGTATTGTGGACACATAAATTGTGGATTGTGACACAGAATGTAGTGAATTTTTTGCTGAATCATCTAGAACAGTATTTTCCAAGCTCTAATGCGTGTTCAGATCACTTGAGGATCTTGTTAAAATATAGATTCTGACTCACCTGTCCAGGGTGGGGCCTGAGATTCCTTATTTCTAATCAGCTCTAGGTGATACAAATGCTGCTGATCAATGAGTGAATCTCAGTAGCAAGATTTAAGATACTGTTTCTCAAACTTGGCTTCACATTGGAATCATTAAAAAGCCAGGGAATGTTAAAAGATGCTGATGCCTGGGTCGCAACCCTTAAGATTCTGATTTAATTGATAAGGGATGTGGCGTGAGCTTAGGGATTTGTGAAAAGCTCCCTAGGAGATTCCAGTGTGCAGCTAAATTGGAGAATTGATGCTCTGGCTCAGACTGGTTTCAATTTACTTTTTGAGAAAAGGTGTTCATTTTAGGCATCTAATCTTATATTTTTTCCTTGTAGGTTGCAGCGATCTACAAGGACTCAAGTATTGGAAATCTTATAAACATAGTAATTGTAAAATTAGTTATAATTCATGATGAACAGGTAAGAAACAGTTCTAAAAGTAGTAATCCTAGCTGTAGTAGGCTCTTAGTGGGAATATATAGAGAGATCATGAAACCCTTATTAGAAATGAGATATTTTTAAAATGTATATTACAAAACTTAATTTGAAAAGGAGTGGGGTTAACTTTTTCTGTTGTGATGGAAACAAAATGGAATGACAACAGAGGAAGTAACAAAAATTAATAAACAATTAAAAAATTTAAGGTTGAAAACATTCAGGTATTCACTTTTATAATCCTACTGTTGAAAGATTTAAAATATAGTAATTTTCAGAAGTTAGCTTTTCAATCCCAAATATTGGAAGGTCTAATTTTTGTGTTTTGATCACAGTGTTTTAAGTATTGCTGAAATATGTTTTAGATATGAGGGAGAGATGATACCACTTCTTCCTTTGCCTGTGAAAATGCTATTTAATGAATTGCATAAACATTGACAGGCTTGGAAGGAAAAAGGCCATGAATGTTTTGACGTAATGTTAAATTGCTGATTTTTTGTGTGTAGGAAGGACCAGTCATCAGTTTTAATGCGGCTACCACGTTACGCAACTTCTGTTTATGGCAGCAAACTCAGAATGTTCTAGATGATGCCCACCCATCCCACCATGATACTGCTGTTCTTATCACTAGGTACAGTTCTAGAAATAACGCTTGCAATGAAATTGTTTACCCTTTATCTCCTGCGTGATCACCAGTACTTCTTCTTACGTTAATTCTTTATCGATAATACATAGAAACGTTCTATGAGAACTTGTATTACAAAAGATACCATTGAATGAAAGCATTCTGTTTTTTTCAGACCAGAACACTGGCCTGATTCCTTAGGAAATTAGCAACGTTAGGTTGCTAAGTAATGGTTTGACATAAACAAGATAATTTCCTTATTATATTAGTGACAGAGTAAGAATTAGGAAAATTACTTGGAAATTAATATAGTTATGGAACTGAGAACATGTTTTGTTTCTTCCCTAACTTGACCTTTAAATCGCTTGTAAAAGAAAGCCTTTGAATTTATTTTGGATGCCCTATACTTAAAAATATCTATCTGCTCCTTGTTTTGATGCTCAACGCATGACTTAATTACCGGGCTGCTTTTGCTAGGGTTTTTCTCAAACCTATTTATTTATATGCAGCTGCTGCTATTATAAAATGAGTATCCATTTTACATGTACCACTATACACTGTTAATTCACATCTTTGTTTCAGCAATGGTCATGCTACCAGAATATTTAGATCCTGAGTTTGTTATTTGTTTCGGTTGGTTGCTTGGCCAAGGGGGAAAAATCTTTTACTTGAGGGTCAGACTCAGAGAAATTTTGGCTTTCTAGAACCCTGAAATGAAAACCTTTAGTCCATGTAAAACAGCTGACATATTGTCCATGTGCTTTATTTCTTTTCTAAACTAAAACAGAATTGACTCAAATTTATACAGAGTATTCTATTACCAATCCATGGTACTGCCCTGGGTTATAGTTAGAGGCCAAGCAGCAAAGACTGAAGATAACAGATTAATGATGGGAGGGAGGAAAAGGGCTGTAAGAGGAGACCATGAGGAAGGAGACTAGAGAACTGTCATAATGAATGTTTAAGGACTAAGTAATTTAAGAAGGAAAAAATTTAAGCAACTTGGTAACATCTGAGAACATCATTATTTTGCAGCTGAGAATAATAGCCGAAGTTCATAAAGGCATTGAAACATCAAGAGTATATTACGTATACTACTGCATAAATAAAGGCAGAGAGGAGAAAAATACACTTAGAAAGCTTTTCATTGAACTTGGTTAAGCTTCAGCTGTTCACAGCAATCACTTTTATATAGCACCTATTGCTTATTGATATGCAAAAATGGTGTATTACTCTAGGTTTAGGGTAATAGTCATGTCATAGTTAAAGCTTCTTTATCTTTGTTTTGGCATGTTGCAAAAATATTTTCTGAAAATGCTTCAAAATCTTTTGTTTTAAGGGAAGACATTTGTGGAGCTAGAGAGAAATGTGACACATTAGGTAAGTTATTTGGTAAATAAAATATAGCTTGTATAATTGTTTACTGAATTATTTAAAATGATGTTTCGATTATCTTCCTTTTAATTTACACAATCATTTTGATTATTAATTAATGGTTAGTGTCACTATTATTTGATTCTGCTCTAAGTTTTAAAGAATAATAAGAGCTAATATTTATGTACCAATTAATTTCTAAATATCAAGTGCTATGCAGAGCTTGGCATTTTAAAGTGTTTTATTGTGTAATATTTGATCCATACAAAATATACATAAAAACTTATATGCAAATTTAAAGCAAAAAAAAAAAAAGAGTAGTCATGAATCCACCACCAGATTTAAGAATTAGAAATTTATCGGTACTGTTCTATGGCCTGTGCTAAGTCCTTATTCTCTCCCTTGCACTTCCCCAAGAGGTAACCAATAGCATGAATTTTGTATGTGGCAGTTCCTTCCATCTTTTGAAAAATAGTTTTATTGTATATGTATATACTCCTAAAAGAAATTGCTTGATTATGCTTATTTTTGAGCTTTAGTTCATGCATTTTCACTGCTGTACAATATTTCATCCACAGTTCACATATCTATATCCTGCCAGTGAATATTTGGGCTGATTCCAGCTGTTTTCTATTATGAACTTTATTATAAGAGCTAAGGTATATTCCTATGGTTAGAATTGCATGCCACTAAATGTGCTCATGTTTAACTTTATGAGATATACCAAATTATTTTCTAAAGTGGTACCAATTTATACCTTTAATCAATAGTGTATAAGCATTCATTTTGATTATGTCACTATTAATACCAGGATCTTCAAATTTCTCATTTTTGCCAATCTAAATTTAATATATTTCATTATAGCAATAATTTTCAGTTCCCTGGTCACTAATGAGTTTGGATGTCTTTTTATACATTTACTGGTCATTTATATTTCCTTTTTGGAGAGGAATGAAAGAAATGAAGAAAACATTGCCTATTTTTCTGCTGTGGCATTTTTCATTTTCTTACTGCCTTTTAATGTTCTTTATAACTTCTTGATACCAAACCCTTTTTGGTTTATATGTATTGTAAATATCTGTTAATAATTTGTTCCTTAGTGTTAATTGTTTTGTGTGTGTGAAAATGTATGCTGTAGCTGAATTTATAACTTTAGGTTTAGCAATTTTGTATCTTATTAAAGAAATTATAGCCTTCTGAGCCTTCTGTAGCTCAAAAGTCTGAGTGTATTATCCTGTTTCCTTGTAAATATTTAAAAATTTGTCTTTTCACATTTAAATCTCTAAACCATTTGGCATAATTTTTTTGATGTGGTATCACATAGGGATCTAGTTTTGTAAGTTCCTTTTCTCTGTGAATGTCCAGTTTCCTCAGATCACGCATTGACTAGTTTACCTCCTTTCATTAGAATCTGCAATGCCATATATAAAGTTTCTGTTTGCACTGGTATGTGCAAATCATCCCGCTGTTTCATTAATCAATACTTTTTATTTAGTCCATGTGCCAATTTCATATTAGTTCAAATTTTATAGCTATATAATAAATCATCATAATTCATAGGATATATAACTCCATCTAATTTTCCTCAAGAGTATTTTGGCTATTCTTGGACCTTTGCTCTTCCATAAAAATTTTAGACCAGCATGTCAAGTAATTATAAAACAATTATCTGTCTATTTATGAAGGTCTTTTAAAAATTTCTTTCAGTAGTATATAATATTTTCTTTCAAAGCTGGTCATGCACAACTTTCATTTACCTCTTTTATTAGTGTATGGTCTATGATGTTGATTGAGAGAAATGCATTAGATTATTTGGATTATTGATTTTAAATCTAGCCACCTGATTCATTACTCTAACTAATCCTTATAATTTACCTGTGGATATTTATATCACTTGTGAATTATGGCTATTATTCCCCCTCTTCTTCAATCCTTATAACTTTCTCTCGTTTTTCTCTTTTTCTTTCTTTTGTCTTAAAGCAAGACAAAAACCTTGTCGAATGTTGAATAGAAATGATGATGGTAGCCTTTTATCCTGGATTTTGAAAGGAATACTTGTGCAGTTTCACCATTAGGAATAATATTTGACATAGGTTCTTGGCAGATAAACTTATCATCATAGTTTTCTGAGACTTAAAAAATGTATGCTTTTTTATTAAAAAATTTTGCAGATATTGAAATGATCATACAATTAATTTAATCCTGTGAATTCCTTTTATGAGTTTTGTAACACTAAACCAAACTTGATCAAGGTTTTTCCTTTTTTTTTTAAACACACTGCTAGATTCCATTCCATGCATATATTTTCAGGAGTGAAATGATCTTCCTTTGATTATATTTGTCTAATTTTGATACCAAGGTTTTATTCACCATACAGAATTTGTTGGAAGTGTATTATTTCTTTTCCCATTCTCTGGAAGATTTTATATAATGTTGGAATGATCTATATCTTGAAAGCATGGGAGATCCCACCTAGAAAACCATCTGGGTTTCATCTTTCCTTTGTGGAAAGATATTTAACTATTTGATTTTTCCAACGGTAATCAGACTTTTAAAAAAATCTTTTTGAAGGTGTTTTAAAAAGTGTGTTTTTCTAGATATCTGACCATTTCTTTTAGTAGTAGTAAAATTAATTAGCTTAAATTATTCTCATAGCACTTTCTTTTAAGTTCTGTCAATAGCTATACTTCTGCCTTGTTTTATTTCTGATATTATCTATTTACACTTCTTTATAATGGCCCAATTTCACTGGAATATTGTCTATTGCATTTGTCTTTTTAAAGGATCAACTCTTTGCTTTCAATCTCATTTTTATTTCATTAATTTCCGCTCTCTCCTTTTCTTTCCAATTTACTCATGCTGTTCTATTTATAATGTAAACTGACTGTTAGCTCAATAACATCCAGGATTTTTTCTTTTCTAATTTTATTATTTAAGACTATCGATTTACTTCAAGGTATCATTTTATTGTTTCTCACAAATTTTGATAGGTATTTTTCATGTCATTTGAAATTCTAAATTCTAAGTATGTATAAATTCATCATGATTTCTTTTTTGACTTATAATTTAGAAATGCGTTTAAAATTTTATGAATATATTCAGACTTTCTATTTTTTGTTTATTAAATTCTAATTTAATTTCACTGTAGTTGGAGAACATGATCTATACGATACCCATTCTTTGAAATCTTTTGGTATTACCTGTATGGTCTATTATGTGGTCAGTTAAAAAAAATGTTTCATGTATGTTTAAACAGAATGTACATTCTTTAACTATGGTATACAGGTTTCTATATGCCTGTTAAATCAAACTTGCCGATTATCTTGTTCAAATCAACTGTATATTTACTAATTTTTTGCTTACTAGGTCACTTACTTAAAACATGAATATATCTCTGTCACTCTATCCCTTTTCAATTTTACATTATAATTTTTACAATTACAATATTCAAATTTTTTGTTTCATCTATTTTCAGGCTAACTTATTAGGCATATATAAGTTTGAATTGAACCTTTTACAATTGTGCAGTGACTTTTTTTATCTCTAATAATGCTTTCTAAAGAAAATAAAGTCAGTATAGCTTTATGTTTAAAGTGCTGTGTCTGGCAATACTATAGCTAGCCAAACTTTTTCTTTTTTTTTAGGTCTCTGAAGTCTTTTTTTTTTTTTTACAACTTTATTGGAGTATTATTGCTATACAATGGTGTGTTAGTTTCTGCTTTATAACAAAGTGAATCAGTTATACATATACATATGTTCCCATATGTCCTCCCTCTTGCATCTCCCTCCCACCCTCCCTATCCCACCGCTCTAGGTGGTCACATAGCACTGAGCTGATCTCCCTGTGCTATGCGGCTGCTTCCCACTAGCTATCTATTTTATGTTTGGTAGTGTATATATGTCCATGCCACTCTCTCACTTTGTCAAAGCTTACCCTTCCCCCTCCCCATATCCTCAAGTCCATTCTCTAGTAGGACTGTGTCTTTATTCCCGTCTTACCCCTAGGTTCTTCATGACATTTTTTTTCCTTAGATTCCATATATATGTGTTAGCATACGGTATTTGTCTTTCTCTTCTCTTTCTGACTTACTTCACTCTGTATGACAGACTCTAGGTCGATCCACCTCACTACAAATAACTCAATTTCGTTTGTTTTATGGCTGAGTAATATTCCATTGTATATATGTGCCACATCTTCTTTATCCATACATCCAATGATGGACACTTAGGTCGCTTCCATCTCCTGGCTATTGTAAATAGAGCTGCAATGAACATTTTGGTACATGACTCTTTTTGAATTATGGTTTTCTCAGGGTATATGCCGAGTAGTGGGATTGCTGGGTCATATGGTAGTTCTATTTGTAGTTTTTTAAGGAACCTGTATACTGTTCTCCATAGTGGCTGTACCAATTCACATTCCCACCAACAGTGCAAGAGTATTCCCTTTTCTCCACACCCTCTCCAGCATTTATTGTTTCTAGATTTTTTGATGATGGCCATTCTGACCGGTATGAGATGATATCTCATTGTAGTTTTGATTTGCATTTCTCTAATGATTAATGATGTTGAGCATTCTTTCATGTGTTTGTTGGCAATCTGTATATCTTCTCTGGAGAAATGTCTGTTTAGGTCTTCTGCCCATTTTTGGATTGGGTTGTTTTTTTTTGTTATTGAGCTGCATGAGATGCTTGTATATTTTGGAGATTAATCCTTTGTGTCAGTTGTTTCATTTGCAAATATTTTCTCCCATTCTGAGGGTTGTCTTTTGGTCTTGTTTATGGTTTCCTTTGCTGTGCAAAAGCTTTGAAGTTTCGTTAGGTCCCATTTGTTTATTTTTGTTTTTATTGCCATTTCTCTAGGAGGTGGGTCAAAACGGATCTTGCTGTGATTTATGTCATAGAGTGTTCTGCCTATGTTTTCCTCTAAGAGTTTGACAGTTTCTGACCTTACATTTAGGTCTTTAATCCATTTTGAGCTTATTTTTGTGTATGGTGTTAGGGAGTGTTCTAATCTCATACTTTTACATGTACCTGTCCAGTTTTCCCAGCACCACTTATTGAAGAGGCTGTCCTTTCTCCACTGTATATTCCTGCCTCCTTTATCAAAGATAAGGTGACCATAGGTGCGTGGGTTTATCTCTGGGCTCTCTGTCCAATTCCATTGATCTATCTTTCTGTTTTTGTGCCAGTACCATATTATCTTGATTACTATAGCTTTGTAGTATAGTCTGAAGTCAGGTAGTCTGATTCCGCCAACTCTGTTTTTTTCCCTCAAGACTGCTTTGGCTATTCGGGGTCTTTTGTGTCTCCATACAAATTTTAAGATTTTTTGTTCTAGTTCTATAAAAATTGCCATTGGTAATTTGATAGGGATTGCACTGAATCTGTAGATTGCTTATGGTAGTATAGTCATTTTCACAATATTGATTCTTCCAATCCAAGAACATGATATATCTCTCCATCTATTTGTATCATCTTTAATTTCTTTCATCAGTGTCTTATAATTTTATGCATACAGGTCTTTTGTCTACTTAGGTAGGTTTATTCCTAGATATTTTATTCTTTTTGTTGCAGTGGTAAATGGGAGTGTTTTCTTAATTTCACTTTCAGATTTCTCATCATTAGTGTATAGGAATGCCAGAGATTTCTGTGCATTAATTTTGTATCCTGCTACTTTATCCAGTTCATTGATTAGCTCTAGTCATTTTCTGGTAGCATCTTTAGGATTCTCTAGGTATAGTATCATGTCATCTTCAAACAGTGACATCTTTACTTCTTCTTTTCCGATTTGGATTCGTTTTATTTCCTTTTCTTCTCTGATTGCTGTGGCTAAAACTTCCAAAACTATGTTGAATAAGAGTGGTGAGAGTGGGCAACCTTGTCTTGTTCCTGATCTTAGTGGAAATGCTTTCAGTTTTTCACCATTGAGGATGATGCTGGCTGTGGGCTTGTCATATATGGCCTTTATTATGTTGAGGGAAGTTCCCTCTATGCCTATTTTCTGCAGGGTTTTTATGATAAATGGGTGTTGAATTTTGTCGAAAGCTTTTTCTGCATCTATTGAGATGATCATATATATGGTTCTTCTCCTTCAATTGCTTAATATAGTGTATCACAGTGATTGATTTGTGTATATTGAAGAATCCTTGCATTCCTGGAATAAACCCCACTTGATCATGGTGTATGATCCTTTTAATGTGCTGTTGGATTCTGTTTGCTAGTATTTTGTTGAGGATTTTTGCATCTATGTTCATCAGTGATATTGGCCTGTAATTTTCTTTCTTTGTGACATCCTAGTCTGGTTTTGGCATCAGGGTGATGGTGGCCTCATAGAATGAGTTTGGGAGTGTTCCTCCCTCTGCTATGTTTTGGAAGAGTTTGAGAAGGATAGGTGTTAGCTCTTCTCTGAATGTTTGATAGAATTCACCTGTGAAGTCATCTAGTCCTGGGCTTTTGTTTGTTGGAATATTTTTAATCACAATTTCAATTTCAGTGCTTGTGATTGGTCTGTTCATATTTTATATTTCTTCCTGGTTCAGTCTCAGAAGGTTGTGCTTTTCTAAGAATTTGTCCGTTTCTTCCAGGTTGTCCATGTTATTGACATAGAGTTGCTTGCAGTGATCTCTCATGATCTTTTGTATTTCTGCAATGTCAGTTTTACTTCTCCTTTTTCATTTCTAATTCTATTGATTTGAGTCTTCTCCCTTTTTTTCTTGATGAGTCTGGCTGGTGGTTTATCAATTTTGTTTATCTTCTCAAAGAACCAGCTTTTAGTTTTATTGATCTTTGCTATTGTTTCCTTCATTTCTTTTTCATTTATTTCTGTTCTGATATTTATGATTTCTTTCCTTCTGCTAACTTTGGGGTTTTCTTGTTCTTCTTTCTCTAATTGCTTTAGGTGGAAGTTTAGATTGTTTTTTCGAGATGTTTCCTGTTTCTTAAGGTAGGGTTGTATTGCTATAAGCTTCCCTCTTAGAACTGCTTTTGCTGCATCCCATAGGTTTTGGGTCGTTGTGTTTCCATTGTCATTTGTTTCTAGGTATTTTTTTATTTCCTCTTTGATTTCTTCAGGGATCACTTCGTTATTAAGTAGTGTATTGTTTTGCCTCGATGTGCTTGTATTTTTTTACAGATCTTTTCCTGTAATTGCTATCTAGTCTCATAGCATGGTCAGAAAAGATACTTGATACAATTTCAGTTTTCTTAAATTTACCAAGGCTTGGTTTGTGACCCAAGATATGATCTATCCTGGAGAATGTTCCATGAGCACTTGAGAAAAATGTGTCTTCTGTTGTTTTTGGATGGAATGTCCTATAAATATCAATTAAGTCCATCTTTTTTAATGTATCATTTAAAGCTTGTGTTTCCTTATTGATTTTCATTTTGGATGATCTGTCCTTTGGTGAAAGTGGAGTGTTAAAGTCCCCTACTATGAATGTGTTACTGTCGATTTTCCCTCTTATGGCTGTTAGTATTTGCCGTATGTATTGAGGTGCTCCTGATTTGATGGAGAAATTAAAACCTTTACAGACAAGCAAAAGCTGAGAGAGTTCAGCACCACCAAACCAGCTTTACAACAAATGCTAAAGGAACTTCTCTAGGCAAGAAACACAGGAGAAGAAAAAGGCCTACAAAAACAAACCCAAAACAATTAAGAATATGGGAATAGGAACATACATATCAATAATTACCTTAAATGTAAATGGATTAAATGCTTCAACCAAAAGGCATAGACTGGCTGAATGGATATAAAAACAAGACCCATATATATGCTGTCTACAAGAGACTCACTTCATACCTAGGGACACATACAGACTGAAAGTGAGGGGATGGAAAAAGATATTCCATGCAAATGGAAATCAAAAGAAAGCTGGAGTAGCAATTCTCATATCAGACAAAATAGACTTTAAAATAAAGTCTAGTACAAGAGACAAAGAAGGACACTACATAATGATCAAGGGATCAATCCCAGAAGAGGATATAACAATTGTAAATATTTATGCACCCAACTTTTTCTTGTTTAGTATTTGCTAGATATCTTTTCCTTCAATTTTCCAATTTCCTGTTACTTCAGGTGTTTTTATTGGAAACAACATATAATTGGATTTAAAAAATAACATCCATAATAATGTCTGTTTAACTACCAACGTTAGTCCATGTACATTTATTATAATTGTTTTCCATGCTTTTATTTCTTTTTGTCTTCATGCTTTATTCAAGCATCTCTAACATGCATTTTATTATTTTTCTCTTTGGCTGCATCTAATCTGATATTTCACCTGTCCTCTGAATTTTCCAGTTCAACATAAGTTTTTCAATTTAAAATATCCTAGTTAGTTCTTATTCAAAATCTGTGCGTTCATTTTGTTTATATTCTTTTTATATTTGCTTATATTTGTAATTGCCTTTCATGTTTACTGACACATTTATTTGGAGTAATTTTATATACCATCTTTGACAATTCCCATATCCTAAACATTTGATAGCCAAATATGTGGTTTCTGCTAACTTTCTCTTATGCTGACTTTTTGGTTTGTATGTTTGGTGATCTCTGATCATAAGCTCATATTTACTTAATATTAATCCATAAGGTTAGTGGTGGACCACTTAAAAAGTGTGTGCTTTCCTCTAGAGAGCATTTTCAGTTGTTTTTGCTGTAATCCAAAGGGTGTTACTAACCAAGGTCCCTGACTTAAGGCAGAGAATTCAGAATCAGATCCTGTACCTTGAAACTTCCTATAGCAAGCTCTGGATCATATTGCTTTTATCAGTATTATCCCTCAGAGTAATTCCTATCCCTACTATTCATTGCTTACCAATTAGAATTTAGCCCATGGTATAAATGTTTATATGTATTTATGCATGCGTGCATAGGTATGAGATGGGCAGGGAGAGAATATATGTTAGGTTTTGGAGGTGTGGGGATTTGATAGTTCTTGTACACTGTGAGGTCAGTATTCATTAAAAAAGTACTTTTTAATACTGGACTTGTTTCTTTGTGGTAGGAGGACTGTCTAGAAACTCTAATCTTCCACAAATGTGGAAACAGACACCTGCTACTCTAATTTTTACAACAGACCCCATTCTCTTCTCCTTGCAAACTATTCTCTGACTTTGTAGACATATTTTATGAGTCAATCATCTAAGAAGAATCCATTGAATATGTTATATTTCTTATATTATCTATGCCTTGTTGTCACATCTTTATACTAAAAGTTAAGTATGAATATGTCAGCCATATCTTACTATTTTTTAATGATTTAATGTTAGACATTCTGGGCTATTCATGTAGAAGTGGGTGGTCTCCTGGTCCCCATTCTTTTTTTTGCAGTTTTCAGCCACTCCTGTGCACATAAATCATAGTGATATCTAGAAACACAGAATGTGAAAATAAAAGTATTCCTATTATCCTTTAAGTCAAGAGTAATGGTGATGATAATGATAGCTGATATATTTGAGTGCCTACTATGTATCATACACTATATTAAGGTTAACATGATTGGACTTATTTAGTCTTCACAACAAACCTATGAAGTAAGACCTATAATTTCAATTTTATAAATGAGGATAAATAATTTGCCCAAGGCTACATAGTGTGTATTAATACAAGATTTAGTATTTTTTTCCCATCTAAAATATGTGGAAAAAAATAACAAGCTAAGAATAGTTTTTTTTTAACATCTTTATTGTAATATAATTTCTTCACAATATTGTGTTACTTTCTGCTGTATAACAAAGTGAATCAGCTATATGTATACATATATCCCCATTTCCCCTCCCTCTTGCATCTCCCTCCCACCCTCCCTATCCCACCCCACCAGGTGGTCACAAAATATCGAGCTGATCTCCCTGTGCAATGCAACTGCTTCCCACTAGCTATCTATTTTACATTTAGTAGTGTATATATTTCAATGCTACTCTCTCACTTCATCCCAGCTTACCCTTCCCCCTCCCTGTGTCCTCAAGTCCATTCTCTATGTCTGTCTGCATCTTTATTCCTGTCCTGCCTCTAGGTACATCAGAACCATTTTTTTTTTTTTTTAGATTCCATATATATGTGTTAGCATATGGTATTTGTTTTTCTCTTTCTGACTTACTTCACTCTGTATGACAGACTCTATGACCATCCATTTCATTTCTTTTATGGCTGAGTAATATTCTATTGTGTATATGTGCCACATCTTCTTTATCAATTCATCTGTTGATGGACACTCAGGTTGCTTCCATGTCCTGGCTATTGTAGATACTGCTGCAGTGAACATTGGGATACATGTCTCTTTTTGAATTATGGTCTCCTCAGGGTATATGCCCAGTAGTGGGATTGGTGGGTCATATGGTAATTCTATTTTTAGTTTTGTAAGGAACCTCCATAGTGTTCTCCATTAGTGGCTGTATCAATTTACATTCCCACCAACAGTACAAGAGGGTTGCCTTTTCTCTACACCTTCTCCAGCATTTATTGTTTGTAGAGTTTTTGATAATGGCCATTCTGACCGGAGTGAGGTGATACCTCATTGTAGTTTTGATTTGCATTTCCCTAATGATTAGTGATGTTGAGCATCTTTTCATGTGTTTGTTGGCAATCTGTATATCTTCTCTGGAGAAACGTATATTTAGGTCTTCTGCCCATATTGGATTGGGCTGTTAGCTTTTTTGATTTTGAGCTGCATGAGCTGCTTGTATATTGTGGAGATTAATCCTTTGTCAGTTGCTTCATTTCCAAATATTTTCTCCCATTCTGAGATTTGTCTTTTGGTCTTTTTTATGGTTTCCTTTGCTATGCAAAACTTTTAAGTTTCATTAGGTCCCATTTGTTTATTTTTGTTTTTATTTCCATTTCTCTAGGAGGTGGGTCAAAAAGGATCTTGCTATGATTTGTGTCATAGATTATTCTGCCTATGTTTCCTCTAAGAGTTTGATGGTGTCTGGCCTTACATTTAGGTCTTTAATCCATTTTGAGTTTATTTTTGTATATGGCATTAGGGAGTGTTCTAATTTCATTCTTTTACATGTAGCTGTCCATTTTTCCCAGCACCACTTATTGAAGAGGCTGTCTTTTCTCCACTGTATATTCTTGCCTCCTTTATCAAAGATAAGGTGACCATATGTGTGTGGGTTTTCTCTGGGCTTTCTGTCCTGTTCCATTGATCTATATTTCTGTTTTTGTGCTGGTACCATACTGTCTTGATTACTGTCGCTTTGTAGTATAGTCTGAAGTCAGGGAGCCAGATTCCTCCCGCTCTGTTTTTCTGTCTCACGATTGCTTTGGCTATTCGCAGTCTTTTGTGTTTCCATACAAATTGTGAAATTTTTTGTTCTAGCCCTGTGAAAAATGCCATTGGTAGTTTGATAGGGATTGCGTGGAATCTGTATATTGCTATGGGTATTGTAGTCATTTTCACAATGTTGATTCTTCCAATCCAAGAACATGGTATATCTTTCCATCTGTTTGTATCATGTTTAATTTCTTTCATCAGTGTCTCATAGTTTCCTGTTTCTTAAGGTAGGATTGTATTTCTATAAACTTCCCTCTTAGAACTGCTTTTGCTGCATCCTATAGGTTTTGGGTCATCATGTTTTCATTGTCATTTGTTTCTAGGTATTTTTTGATTTCCTCTTTGATTTCTTCAGTGATCTGTTGGTTGTTTAATAGCATATCATTTAGCCTCCATGTGTTTGTATTTTTTACAGTTTTTTTCCTGTAATTGATATCTAGTCTCATAGCATTGTGGTTGGAAAAGGTAGTTCGTATGATTTCAGTTTTCTTAAATTTATCAAGGCTTTATTAGACCCAAGATATGATCTATCCTGGAGAATGTTCCATCAGCATTTGACTAGAAAGTGTATTCTGTTGTTTTTGGATGGAATGTCCTATAAATATCAGTTAAGCCCATCTTGTTTAATGTGTCATTTAAAGCTTGTGTTTCCTTATTTATTTTCCTTTTGGATGATCTGTCCTTTGGTGAAAGTGGGATGTTAAAGTCCCCTACTATTATTGTGTTACTGTCAATTTCCTCTTTTATGGCTGTTAGCATTTGCGTTATGTATTGAGGTGCTCCTATGTTGGGTGCATAAATATTTACAATTGTTATATCTTCTCTTGGATTGATCCCTTTATCATTATGTAGTGTCCTTCTTTGTCTCTTGCTATAGTCTTTACTTTTAAGTCTACTTTGTCTGATATGAGAATTGCTACTCCAGCTTTCTTTTGATTTCAATTTACATGGAATATATTTTTCCATCCCCTCACTTTCAGTCTATATGTGCCCCTAGGTCTGAAGTGGGTCTCTTGTAGACAGCATGTATATGGGTCTTTTTTTTGTATCCATTCAGCCAGTCTGTGTCTTTGGTTGGAGCATTTAATCCATTCACATTTAAGGTAATTATTAATATGTACTTTCCTATTACCATTTTCTTAATTGTTTTGGGTTTGTTTTTGTAGGTATTTTCCTTCTCTTGTGTTTCCTGCCTAGAGAAGTTCCTTTAGCATTTGTTGTAAAGCTGATTTAATGGTGCTGAATTCTCTTCACTTTTGCTTGTCTCTAAAGGTTTTAATTTCTCCATCGAATCTGAATAAGATCCTTTCTGGGTAGAGTAATCTTGGTTGTAGGTTTTCCCCTTTCATCACTTTAAATATGTCCTGCCACTCCCTTCTGGTTTGCAGAGTTTCTGCTGAAAGATCAGCTCTTAACCTTATGGGGATTCCCTTGTATGTTATTAGTTGCTTTTCCCTTGCTGCTTTTAATATTTTTTCTTTGTATTTAATTTTTGATAGTTTGATTAATATGTGTCTTGGCATGTTTCTCCTTGGATTTATCCTGTATGGGACTCCCTGTGCTTCCAGGACTTGATTGACTATTTCCTTTCCCATGTTAGGGAAGTTTTCAACTATAATTTCTTCAAATATATTCTCAGACCCTTTCTTTTTCTCTTCTTCTTCTGGGACCCCTGTAATTCGAATGTTGGTGCATTTACTATTGTCCCAGAGGTCTCTGAGACTGTCCTCGAATCTTTTCATTCTTTTTTCTTTATTCTGCTCTGTGGTAGTTATTTCCACTATTTTATCTTCCAGGTCACTTATCCGTTCTTCTGCCTCAGTTATTCTGCTATTGATTCCTTCTAGAGAATTTCTAATTTCATTTATTGTGTTGTTCATCATTGTTTGTTTGCTCTTTAGTTCATCTAGGTCCTTGTTAAATGTTTCTTGTATTTTCTCCATTCTATTTCCAAGTATTTGGATTATCTTTACTATCATTACTCTGAATTCTTTTTCAGGTAGACTGCTTATTTCCTCTTCATTTGTTTGGTCTAGTGGGTTTTTTCCTTGCTCCTTCATCTGCTGCATATTTCTCTGTCTTCTCATTTTGTTTAACATACTGTGTTTGGGGTCTCCTTTTTCCAGGCTACAGGTTTGTAGTTCCTGTTGTTTTTTGTATCTGCCCCCAGTGGGTGAGGTTGGTTCAGTGGCTTGTGTAGGCTTGGTGGAGAGGACTGGTGCCTGTGTTCTGGTGGGTGGGGCTGGATGTTTTCTTTCTGGTGGGCAGGCCCACATCTGGTGGTGTGTTTAGGGGTGTCTGTGAACTTAGTATGATTTTAGGCAGCCTCTTTGCTAATGGGTGGGGTTGTGTTCCTGTCTTGCTAGTTGATTGGCATGGGGCCTCCATCACTGGAGCTTGCTGGCTGTTGGGTGGAGCTGGGTCTTGGCATTGAGACGGAGATCTCTGGGACAGCTCTCACTGATTGTTATTACATGGGGCCAGGAGGTCTCTGGTGGTCCAATGTCCTGAACTCGGCTCTCCCATATCAGGGGCTCAGCCCTGACCCCAGGCTGGAGCACCAAGTCCCTGTCAGCCACACGGATGTTTTACAGGGTCTTTCTCCACCCAGGGACTCAGCCAGGATTTTAGGAAATGGGTTCTGAGTCCAAAAAGTGCCTCTATTTGGGAACTTGCAGAACATGGCATAGGAGAGAATTCAATATTTTCTTGGAGTTGGATTTGCTTTCTTATACTTCTCCCATTGCCCCCCAAAATCCTCCCCTGAGTAGCTGCTGCTCCTTTATTCTTACCTCCTCAATTGAACACACCCTAAGGATAGTTCTTAATGACAAATACAAGATGTTGGTAATAATTACTAGGTTTCCTGCTCATTTATCCTTTTGCAAGTACTGTTGCCTTAGTCTCTGAGCATGTTTTATAAAGTATGTTAAAAAATGGTTTTTATTCATTAATATGATGGATTGGTGACTCTGTGTAGCTTCTTACACTTCCAAACATGGGGAATCTGTGTCAGATTTGGGCCTGTGCTGCTTTATTCTATCTCTGCCCAGCTTTAGAGAACGCTTGATCAACATGAGTGAATCTAGGCACAAACCCCCAGCCGGCTGCTTGGTACCATAAGGCTATACATTCACTTTGATTTTTGTTGGTCTTGCCTATGGAGATATTTGATCATGGTCTCTAATCATATGCAATGCATATTTTTACAGATATGTCATGTGACTAAAATGTTCAGTTTAGAATATATCTATCTTTAAGCATGTAACATAAAGTTTAGGTGGTAATGGAGTCAATATTGTGTTCCAAATACACAGCCCTGAAAATGAATACACTGGAATTGAGCCACTAGGCAAATTGAAAATACTAATGAAGGCAAGGGAACGCCAGCATATTCATGAAAGAAATGTGTTCAGTTTATTCTGACATTTATGACTAAAAGAATACATAGGAAGAGGGAGCTAAAACACAGTAGCTAATATAAGTATTTATTTTATATTAAGAAATTTCTAAATGTAAAACTTTACAGTAAGAAACTGGTTATTTTACATATGATAATCTTTTTTTTAACGAAAGGAATCATTGTAGGAGAGCAGATAAATTTGCAGGCAAATATTGAAGGCTAGCAATAGCAAAAACCATTGTATTATGTTGAAAAGTAAAATGAAATGCTACCTTGGTTGATGATGGAGTAGGATTATTATAATGAACATTTATTTGGAATTTCTTTTTCTAGACTAAAAGACTATATCAGTTGTAACTATTGCTGTCTTTGGTGTCCAACCAGTTCATGGTGTCTTCTTCTTTCAGCAGCAATTCGAGTTGCACAGTTGCACGTTGTTATTTAAATGAGTGACTAGATCTTGACATGTGATACATTTCCCATTGCTGAAGTGGTTACAAAATCAAGTGCTTCCAGTGATTATATTATTATCATGTTTTATTTAACACATATTAAATTCAGGCACTATTCTAAGCATTTAACATATTTTTACTCATTTAATTATCATATGGTAACTGAATAATTGTATGCTGCTTCAAAACTTTAAAAAATAAAAGAAAATTTATAATTTATATTGTTCTGTGCTATTTTCTTTATTAGTGCTATTATCAATTTAAACATTTATTACCTTTCCTATTACGCACACTAACGTGGCCTAAAACTTCATTCTTCCTGTAATAAATTTTTAAATTTATTTTTCTGTTTTTTAAAAAACTGTTTGCCTGTCCCATATTTTGGATTATTTTCTTCAGTGAAAGAATCCAAGAATTTGCTGAAAAGATTTCAACTACAGACAAAACATTCTGTTCTTTTTTCTTTACCTTTCAAAACGTTCATGCAATATTAACAGTCAACTGCATTCATTTCTAAGTAGTACTGCCAACGATAAATGCTTTAGTGCTTTCTTTGATTCTGGTATTTCCCATTTTGTTGAAATACAAACATGAAATTTTTCAGGTTTAGCAGAATTAGGTACCCTGTGTGATCCTTTACGGAGCTGCTCTATTAGTGAAGAAAATGGACTCAGTGCTGCCTTTACCATAGCCCACGAGCTTGGGCATGTGTAAGTACCTTCTGTCACCTCAGTAACATGCCTTCTATATACCATTGCACAAATGTCTAAAATTCCATCTTCAATTGAGTAATTAGCACCTTTATATCTTTATAAAGTATTAGTAGCATAATTTTCACCCCTGAAATTCTAACTCTGGCTCTTTTGTGATCTATGTTAGGTCAGACAGGCTGCACAGATCAACAGACTAAGCAAAGAACTAGAGCTTGGGAATTCTTTTATTTCATTTACTGTATTGGATTACATGACAAGCACTTCTGGCCTCTATCCCTTGTTATCCTATACATGACCAGGTACTGTGCTCTACCATCTTATGGGAGGGCCTGCAGGGGCCCCTGGTTCTGGGGAACTCCCCAAAATATTTGTAGTACCAATTCATTTCCTGCTTTTATAGCTCAGAGCCCCAGCAGAAGATGTAGCCTGTGGGAATTTCTTAATTACTAAAAGATTTTTTAAAAAATTTCTTCCCAGTTCCATAGTTTTCTTGTTTGTTTTTTTTTTTTTTGTTTTTTAATTTGAGATTCTCCTATCTGTTCCTGCATTATTAAAAATTCTACTGGGGTTTTATGCTCTAAGAATGTGGAGGCTGTGATTTCCCATGATACCCTTGGGGCTCCCAGAGAAAATCAGAAACCCCTCTGAAACTCATCCCCTGAAAAATGATCCCAAATGTACCCCCAGTACTCCTTTGATTTCTTGGTTATCTGCTAATAAGGAATTGAGGCTAGAGTTGCCTCTCTTGACTACATTTTCTTTTCCTGGTCATGGCTTAACGTCATTAGAGTATTCAGCTGGAATAATTTCACGTGGAGATTGTTTTTATTAGACTAGTGCCTCTTCAGTTCCCTTTAGCATGGTTATATCTCATGACCATCCACAAGATGCACACTCAGATTTTTATGTTGTTTGTTGAAGTCGGGGCAGATCAGGAACCTGCCTGAGGTACATCATGCGTTGCAACATCTGGAAAGCACTGATTTCTGGTTACTACTGGTGCTAACTAGGAGAAGAGTGTTCTTGCAGAGGGTACCATCTTAGACATTTATTTTCTTCCTGAGAAACTCTTTAGGTGTCTTTAGAATATAGGTAAGTAGTTTAATTACAATACTGATTTATGTACACATTTTGACAGGCAAGGATCTGAATCAAGTGGTTTCTTCTAAATGTGAGTTTTTACTGGGGTCCTCAAAAGAATGTGTAGGATTTGTTGCTGACCAGCTAATCATTTAATAGCATTGCTCTTATTGTGAAGATTTGGCTGCCCTTTAGGAATATTTTTATTATTCCAGTTCAATCAAATCATCACTTATTGATTATAAACCAGAAAGAGCACTTAGGCTCTTTCATATGAAATAGATGGAAAATATAGAGTGATACGAAATTAAAGAAGTGCTTTTTGTGGTTTTTTTTGATACTGTAGCGATAGTCAATGGTCTGGAATTTAGTGTGGTAGAGCCTTCACCTAATCTTTCCCCACGCATCTCCTAGGGTATGTGTGTTGGAAACTACAGTTATTTTTATGTTTATGCTAAGTCCATATTGTGATGAAGTGAGCCAGAATCCAAATATTTTGATTGTTTAAATTCAAATACCAAATCAACAGACTGTGCTACTGATCAAAGTTATAATCTACTGTTTCTTAGACATCATGTGCTTCTAAACATGAAGGTCACCCTAGCATTACAATACTTTATGGAGAGATCAAGAGTACAAATCCTGATGTAATCAGATTTATCTGCATTTTAGATTATACTTTAAATATAAGAGATCTGTTTCTAATGTTGTATACATATTTTAGTATTCTTTTTTAAGTGTTTATTTTTATTTTTAGATTTAATGTTCCACACGATGATAGTTTTAAATGTAAGGAAACTGGAATTAAACATCAGTATCATGTAATGGCTCCAACTTTAAATTACCACACAAGTCCTTGGACCTGGTCAAACTGTAGTCAGAAATACATCACTGAATTCCTAGAGTAAGTGATTTTGTGTTACTTTAGTTAAATAATTGAACATTTATTAGATTATGAAATTTGAAACTTGTATGTTCTTTTAGAGTGGTTCAATCTCTGTTGAGTTTTTTATTGTTTAAGCTTACTTTCACTGTACAAATGGATGTTTAAAAACAAGAAAAGAATTTTATTTCATTCTTAACTAATATTTTTGGTGTGCGGGGGGGCAGTTCAGATCTAGCTATCATGTTTTTTTTTATTTGGGCTCTCTGTTATGGGAAAAACTTATTTTAGGGGGAGACTTAATGGGAATCAAAGCTTCCTTGTGTGTGTTTGAATTTTTTCAGAAGCTACTAGGTAATAGTTTAAGAGGAGTTTAGTTCAAGTTTGAGGTGCCCTTGAAGGGCAAAGAATAGCTAAAGTCAAACTATGAATATTACAGATAGTTCTCTGAAGGGATATGGAATCTCTAGGTTTACCTGTTCTTTGGAGGCTCTTCCCAGCTCTGAAGACAGGAGGCAGATCCAGATTGTTCTTGCCTTGCCTCTTCAACTCCTACCAGGTTTCTCTGCTTCCCAACTTCTTATCCAAATGGTATTTCTATCCTACTTACTGAAACTTGTTCAAAAGGCAAGGCCAAGCTCTTATAAACAAAATACTGTTTGATTTTTTTCTACTACATATTCTAATCACCAATTTATGCAGTTTTAGTTACCTATCTATACGAGAACTACAGGAATAAATGAAACCATGTTTTGGAATATATGTGTATAAATATATCCCTTAATTATAATCAGCAATGATTATTTATCCTTGTATGGGAACTTGATTTGAAAGCACAATACACAGTTGCTGATCTATACATGATTGCATATAGCTTTGTTCAATTGCTGACTGAGGTATTGATTAAAAATACCAGTGGGTGTGCTTATTTTTGGAAGGGGGTAATATGATTCTAGCCAATGGGTATTTTAAAAATTACATGTTCATTTTTGGAACAAAATTTAATTTGCCCTCTAGCTGTAAAAAATCCCCCCCCCCAAGATATTTCTTCTAATTATTTCCATTGAATAAATTGCTGCTTTTAACCCAATTAGAATGGCTGAACATTTTCACAAAGTTTTCTGCAGACTATCTATCGTGTGACAAACTAGGAATAGCAAATACACATTTTCACCACTATTTACCACTTTTCTAACTCCTTCAAGTTATTATATCGTATACTTTAATAGCAATTTGCAAGGTAAACACTACCACTCTCAATTTACAGATGAGGAGACTTAGGCTCAGGGAGACTAAATAACTTGTTCACACCATGCATTCTGAGAAGTGATGAGACCCAAATGCAAACTCCCAAAGCTGACATTATTGACTCTGCTTTATATTCTTTTCCTAAAAAAACTCTTTGAGATGGAGACCACATAACACTTTTGGAAATTCCTTTGTTTTGTTGTCACTTAGAGCTATCAATGTACTTTCTCAGATGATCTGAAAACTTTACTTTTTACATTTTGACAATTTGGACATTAGATATAGGGCATTGCTATCGGATAGCAAAGCAGACCAAAAGTGTAGTGTGATCAAAATAGGAATGTATGTTTCAAACATGATATTGTGATGAATTTTTGTTTATTTGTTATTCTTTTTTAAAAATGTTTACCTTTAAGGCAGTTGTGGGGATCAAATGAGAACAAACACATAAAATGTCCCTTATAAACTGAGGTTTTCATACTGACTTTCATGTGAGTTGGTTTTTAAATTATGAAAAAATATTGATAGTTTCTTTGAAAGTGCAGAGCTATAGAAAATGTGATAAAGAATCTTATACTGAAATGCATCCATATGTATTCACAGTACTTTGTTTTCTGTCATTGTTACAGTACTGGTCATGGGGAATGCCTCCTTGACAAACCAAATGGAAGAATATACGATCTGTCTTCACAACTTCCTGGATCAGTGTATGACGTGAACAAGCAATGTGAACTTATGTTTGGTCCTGGATCACAAGTGTGTCCCTATTTGGTAAGAAAAATTATGTCCTTTTGTTTGAAAACTACCATAAAGTTGTAGTTTGACTACATTTCGAAATGTACATTTATTCTCTTGGACAGACAGTATGCTGAATATATCTTAAAAATTTTTAAGGATTAGAAAAATTTAGTGTTTGTCAGGAAAAGGTTTAAAAAAGTATCCCCAGTCAGAAAACAAGAGTCACAGAGAGGTTACTGAAAATTAAAAGCATTCAAATAGTTATTTTCAAATGATGTTGTTTTGTGGGTGGGAGAAGAAAATATAAGTGTTTTGATAATGAATTGTATTAAAGGCCCCAGGAATCTCAGAGACTACATTTTAATTTATACAGATTTGAATCCAAAGGAATGAAATTTGGCTCTTGTGGTTTAGTTTTCATTAAACCATTACTCTATAATTTATTTTGAGGATTTTTCACAGGTTAGATGCTTTAAATTTCCACCGAAATAGCTGAGTTAACATTTTTACTGAATCTATAACCAAGTTTTTACCTTATCTTGAGGGTAAATTAAATTTAAGATTTAGTTTGAATAAACGTCACTACTTTGGTGAATTTCTTTTCCAAGCAGAATACTCATTCCATTTTCTTCATTCCTGTATAAAACTTTGCCAAATTGCTTACTATACTATTCGACTGTGAGGATCATTGGACCAGGAATCCAGCCTTATTTATTCATTTAAGTATCCCCAGGGTGCAGTTCAGAGTCTGCCACATAATAGGCACCAGAAAATAAGTGCTTACTGCATGTTGAATGAATGAGTAAATGAATGTGTGAAGGAATGTATGAATAAATGAATGAATGAAAGTTACTTAACAGTGAGCACAGGGACATACAAAGCATATTCCATACAGTGAATAATATTCCTAAAATCTTAAATTTATAATCACAAATTTTATAAGCTTTTAAACATCTACTTTGGAGGGGGGAAGATTTACCTTAATTTTTTGTTATAAAAGATACATTTCTTTCCTACCTGACTTAGGTACTGAATGAACTTTGAATTTAAATTTAGAAACAGAAAGGGATTATCTTGGGTATAGCTCCTGTGAGCCTCTGTGAATTTTCGTATCTTGTGAAAACTTCAGAACGCTTTGTTCAAAAGTTGAAAGTATGCATTATATTCACAAAATAGGAAACCAGTATACATTATACAATATTTCTATGCACATTATTCATACATTCCACTGTTGGATCAAAAGGGACTTTTGGAAACTCCTTGTGAATGACATTTAACAACAAAAAGTCCTTTAGAAAAATGTCTTGCAAAGAGAGAAAAATGTCCCACATAATTTTGAATACTTCTACTCCAAGACATCTCTTCCATTGTTCAGTGTTTGATGATAATCCAAAAGTTTTTAAAAATGAAATCTTGCCATTTTATGTGTTTAGAGGAAAATCGATGACTCGGACTGACTTAGCAAATATTTTTTTACTGATTATTTCCCGCTCTGACCATGAAACCAGGAAGTACCTAGGATCAGCTTATAAACCAATGCATAATACTGAATTGATTCCGTGGTTACAGTGTTATTTTCACTCTTGCTTGCCTGCCTTTTCTTACTCTGCAGAAACAATGCAGGCGTCTCTGGTGCACGAGTGCAGAAGGAGTTCACAAGGGCTGTCGCACTCAACACATGCCACTGGCAGATGGAACAAACTGTGGTCCTGGGATGGTAGGTTTTCTCGAAGGGTGAGTCTTGTATCAAGAGATTATCCAAGGATGCGATTGCTCTGCGTTTCAGCATTCTTCCTTTTCGCTGTCAACTTTTGTTCTGCTAGTTGAATTAATGTTTTTGTCTTATTTGTTTGATGTAGTATGTTGTCAAGTGAATTAAAATTTTACTCTTTTTTTCAAGATCTAGCAGATGGATATTATAGTTACATAATAACATGGATATTTAGTTATCTAAGCATATTATAGTCTTGTTATTAAAAATGAGTCTAGCCACAGATATTACAGCAAATCCCCCAAATTCAAGGATGTTACCATTGTATACGTTTTATCCTAAAAATTCAGATAAGTATAATTGAAAGTTTTAAGTGGCTTCTTCAGATCTTTATTGGTGTTATTGTTTAAAATACATTGTACTGCAAGATAAACTGCCTACCATACTACATTTTTGCCATTCTAGCATCAGTCATGAACTTATCTAAATCTGCCAACATGATGTCAAGTGATAGGGTTCACCAAGATAATGAAATGTGGTATATTACATTGATTGATTTGTGGATATTGAACGATTGAATCCTTGGGATAAATCCCACTTGATCATGGTGTATGATCCTTTTAATGTATTGTCGAATTCAGTTTGCTAATATTTTGTTGAAGATTTTTGCATCTATGTTCATCAGTGATACTGGTCTGTAATTTTCTTTTTTTTGTGATATCTTTGTCTGGTTTTGGTATCAATGTGATGCTGGCCTTGTAGAATGAATTCGGAAGCATTCCTTCCTCTGTAATTTTTTGGAATAGTGTGAGAAGAATAAGTGTTAACTCTTCTCTAAATGTTTGGTAGAATTCACTTGTGAAGCCCTTTGGCCCTGGACTTTCATTAGTTGGGAGTTTTTTAAATTACTGATTCAATTTCATTACTAGTGAACTTCATGTGCTGGTGTTTTTATATTTTCTTTTTCTTCCTAGGATTTAGTCTTGAGAGATTGTATATTTCTAGGAATTTGTCCATTTCTTCTAGGTTGTCCATTTTATTAGCATATAATCATTTATAGTAATTTCTTAGGATCCCTTGTGTTTCTGTGGTGTCAGTTGTAACTTCTCCTATTTCATTTCTGATTTTATTGATTTTAGCCCTTTCTCTTTTTTTTCTTGATGGGTCTGAATAAATCAATTTTGTTTATCTTTTCAAAGAACCAGCTCTTAGTTTCATTGATCTTTTCTATTATTTTTTTGTAACTATTTTATTAATTTCTTCTCTGGCCTTTATGATTTCTTTCCTTCTACTAACATTGAATTTTGTTTGTTCTTTTTACCCTAGTTCCTTTAGGTATAAGGTTAAGTTGTTCACTTGAGATTTTTCTTGTTTCCTGAGGTAGGCTTGTGTTGTTAGAAACGTTCCCCTTAGAACTGCATTTGCTACGTTCCATAGATTTTGGATTGTTGTGTTTTTATTTTCATTTGTCTCTAGGTATTTTTTATTTCTTCAGTGACCCATTGGTTGTTTAGTAGCATGTTGTTTAGCCTCCACATATTTGTGTATTTTACAATATTTTTCTTGTAGTTGATTTCAGGTCTCAGGATTGTGGTCAGAAAAGATGCTTGATATGATTTCAGTCATCTTGGTCTTGTTGGTTGCCAGGTTCTGCCTTGTACGGAGGCTGCTGGCCACTTGTGGGTATGGCTGGGTCCTGGTGTGGCTGGCTGCATGGTTAGGAGAGGCTTGGTCCTGGTGCTAGCTCACTGGTGGGTGGGGCTGGATCCCAGGACAGCTGGCTGTGGGGCCATGGTGCTTCCCAGGGATGGTGTCTGTGGGGTCCAGGGAGTCCAGGCACTCGTACCTGCCCATTAGTGGGTATATCTGGTCCCAGGGCTAGTGGTGGCCCATGGTGGGTGGAGCTGGGTTCTGGGGTCTCTAACTTTGGGGCTTGGGGGTCCTAGAGCTGTTCAGTTTGCTGGTAGGTGGGCTACGGCCCAGGAAGTCCTAGGGCTAGTGCTGGTCCATTGGTGTGCCGAATCTGGTCCAGGACCATGGCTGCTGGGCCCTGTTCGTCCCAGGGTCCATGTAGGCCAGCAGGTGGTGGGGCCAGGGCCCAGGGGGTACCAGGGCTGTTTCCTGCCCCCTGGTGGGTGGAGCTTTGTCTGATGGCCTGCTGCAAGTCTCTGGGGATCTAGGGGCTGGGCGTTCCAGGACTGGTGCCAGCAGGCTGGTGAGTGGGGCCAGGTCCTGATGCTAATAAGCTAGCAGGAGGATTAAAAATGGTGCTTGCCAGTACCAGTGTCCTTGTGGTAGGATGAGCTCCCTAAAATGTCTTCTGCCAGAGTCTCTGTTTCCAGGGTGAGTCCCAGTTGCTTTCTCCCTCTCTGGAAGGCTCTCCAAGATCAGCAAGTGTGTCTGACCCAGGCTTCTTTCAAATTCCTGCTTCTTCCCTGGGTCTTGGAGCATATGAGATTTTTTTGTGTGCCTTTTTAAGAGTGGAGTCTCTGTTTCCTACAGCCCTCTGGCTCTCCTGCAAGTAAGCCTTGCTGGCCTTCAAAGCCAGACATTGTGGGGCTTGTCTGCCCAGTGTAGGACTCCCAGTCCGGGGAGCCTGATGTGGGTTTTGGACCTCTGGGTCCTTGAGGAGAACCTCTGCAATTGTAATTATCCTCTCGATTGTGGGTTGCCTACCCAGGGGTGTGGGTCTTAACTATACTATGTTCTCTCCTACCCATCTCGTTGTGGTTCCTTCTTTATATCTGTAGTTATAGATCTTTTCTGCTAGTCTTCAGGTCATTCTCATTGATAGTTGCTCTGTAAATAGTTGCAATTTTTGTGTGCCCATGGGAGGAGATGAGCTCAGGGTCTACCATCTTTGCCCCATCTCCTGTGTGTTCTTGATTTTAAGTAAATGAAACTATACAGTATAGTCTGTCTTGGCAAGGAGCAAGTGGGTCAAGCTGCTTTTTCTCAACATAATGTTTTGGAGTTTCATTCAAATTGTTGTGTGCATCAGTACTTCATTCCTTTATGTTGAAGTGTAATTCAGCTGCACCGTAATTTGTTTACCATTTTCCTGTTGATGGATATTTGGGTCATTACAGTTTTTGGCTTTTATGAATAAAGCTGCTGTGAGCATCCTTGTATAAGTCTTCTTGTGGACATATGTTGCATTTCTCTTGAGTAAATACCTGGAGTAGAATTCCTGGGTCATAGGGTAGGTGTGTGTTTAACTTCATAAGAAAGTACCAAACAATTTTCCAAAGTATGTGAACCATTTTAGACCTACCAAGCAATGTAAATATGAAAGTTTGAGTTGCTTTGCATTCCTTGCCAATTTTTGATAGTGTTAGCCTTAACAAAACTTTAGCCATTCTAGATGGGTGCAAAATAGAATTTCATTGTAATTTTAACTTGCCTTATCCTGATTATCATCAATTATGAGCATCTTTTCATTTGCTTATTAGCCACTTAAATATTCCCCTGGTGATACGGTATGGCGGGCATGGGTTTGCTGGAATTCAGGTAAATATGATGAGATACTGAAACCTACTATAAAGCCCATGTAGATTAAAGGTAGAGGTGGCATTTGGGATAAAATGTGGATCATGATAGGTATAAATTCCCTTTTAAAAAAAATCAATTCAAAACAGTGAGCCCCTATGCATTAGCCATTTTCAGTATAAAATGGACCTGTTATTAAAGGAAAATTTAAACAAATATTCTATAATTTGGCCTTAACACTCTCCTCTAGTTCCTTTATCTTATGACTATCTTATGTGTGAGATATGTGTTAAATGCTTTTGGTAGTAAATCTGTTTGCATGAAGACATGCTGAACCCATCTGATGATGAGTTAATTTTACTACATGGTGAATAGTATAACATTCTTTTTCATGCTTTGATCTCTCAGAAATACATAAATAAATAAGGAACATGCAAGGAATCTTTAAATGTTTCTGGAAGATGCCCACAAAATTTATATGCACATAGTATATTCTATTCTGAGAGTTTGTTTTTGTTCACTTTTATAATGGCTTTCTCATATTGAATGATTTGTTCCAATGGAGGGCACAAAGCATTTTTTTCTGCTAATAATCTTGGTTATAGGATTAATTCATTCAACAAAAATGTATCAAGGACCTACTACATGTCAGATACTATTCTAGGCACTCAGGATACATCAGTGAACAAAAGAGAAAAGATCCTTGTCCCCCCTGGAGCTTGTATTCTAGTGAAGACTGGAGTATTATGAACAATATAATAGTACCATGAATGAGAGAAATAGAGCAGAGGAAAGATTGAAGTTGTGTGGTAGGAGAGGGCAGATTGCATTTTAAACTATGGTGGTCAAGGTCGATCTTATGGGAAGTTGCCTAATGAGCTGTTTTTTTTGTTTTGTTTTTTTTTAAAGGGACTTCATTTTATTTTATTTATTTATTATTTTTGCGGTACGTGGGCCTCTCACTGTTGTGGCCTCTCCTGTTGTGGAGCACAGGCTCCGGATGCGCAGGCTCAGCGGCCGTGCCCACGGGCCCAGCCGCTCCGCAGCATGTGGGATCCTCCCGGACCGGGGCACGAACCCATGTCCCCTGCATCGGCAGGCGGGCTCTCAACCACTGCGCCACCAGGGAAACCCATGAGCTGTTTTAAAGGAAGTGAGGGAGTTAGCTTTGAGGACATCCCAGGGGAGTGAGCTCCAGGAAAAGGGAATGGCCAAACTCCTAAGTCTGGAGTACTGCTGGAGTATTCAAGGAAGAGCAAGGAAGACATTTTGGCTGGAGTGGAGAGAAGAGAGAGAGAGAGATGTATGGGAAGTTACTGGAAGAACTTGCAGGCCATTGTGAGAATGTTGTATAACTCAGAGTGAGATAATTGAAGGATTTGAGCAGAGGAGTCACCTAATTTGACTTAATTTTTAAACTAAGTTAAAAAAGGATCATGACCATTCTGACAACTGTTGAGGCTAAACTGTAAGGGCCAAGAGTTGAAACGGAGGAGATGTACTCAGGGAGCTGTTGAAATAATGGAGATGAGAGATGCAGGTGGCTGAAACCAGGTGATGATTAAAACTCAACTTTGTGTATGGTTTTGAAGGAACTAGAGCATTTGCTAATGTGTTAGATATGGAATGTTAGAGGAAGAAGAGATAAGATGACTAGGTTTTTAGCTGATCAAATGAGTCAACTCAGCAGATTTTGAGGGGCCAAGGCAAGAGTTCAGTGTTGACGCGCTATAGTTAAAGTGGCTATTAGACATTCAAATGAAGATGAGGAAGCAGCTGTCTATGGAGTCTGGAGTTCAGGAGAGAGAGCTGGACTGAGAATGACTGTCAATAAAGAAGAATAAAGGACTACAATCTGAGCCTGGGGACATTAAGAGGTCAAAAAGAAGAAGAAATAGCAAAAGAAACTGCAAAAGAGAAATCATTAAAGAGAAAGGAAAACCAAGAGTGTGCCAAGCCCTGGAAACCAAGAGAAGAAAAAATGTATCAAAGAAGAAGAATGATCAGCTGTGTCACATACTGTGTCACATAAATCAATGAAGGCAGAGACTGAGAACTGGCCATTCATCATAGTGTCCTGGAGGCCATTGGTGATGTACACATGAGCAGGTTCATGGACGGTGGAATGATGAGAGAGAATAGACAGAGAGAGTTAGACAATAAACGTAGACAACTCTTTCAAGGAAAAACAGGTCAATAACTGGTGAAGAAAACGAGATCTAAGAAAAATTCGTTGTTGTTGTTGTTAAAGTGGGAGAAACAAGAGTATGTTTGGAAGTTAAAGAGCATGAGTGGAGTGCTTCTCAAACTATCTCTCATAAAGGACCAGTCTTCTCTTTTAAACAGTTCTGGTCATTTATAAACATACTCTTGCACAAAATGATAAAAATGAATGAAAAAAGACGTTCAAAGTGTAAGCCAGTTTTTTTCAGTGGAAAACAAAATGGTGGTTCTTCAAAAAGATTAAAAATAGAAATAGATGACCCAACACAAACACTTCTGGGTATATATCCAAAAGAATTGAAAACACGGTCTCTGAGAGATATTCACACACCCGTATTCAGAGTTGCATTATTCACAATAGCCAAGAGATGGGAGCAACACAAGTGTCCATCAGCGGATGAATGGATAACGAAAATGTGATATATACGTACAATGCAGTATTATTCAGTCTTCAAAGGAAGGAAGTCCTGACACATGCTACAACATGGATTAACCTTGAGGACATTATGCTAAGTGAAATAAGCCCATCCTAGAAAGACCAATACTGTGTGATTTCAATTATGTGAGATATACAGAGCAGTCACATTCATAGAAACAGAGTAGAATGGTGGTTGCCAGGGTCTGGGAGGAGGGGAGGATGGGGAGTTACTGTTTAATGGGTCCAGAGTTTCAGTTTGGAGAAGAGTTCTGTTTATAGATGGCGATGGTTGCGCACCAATGTGAATGTTCTTTATCCCACTGAACTGTACAGTTGAAAATGGTTGAGAGTAAATTTTGTTATGTGTATTTTAGCACAGTTAAAAATAGAACTAATATAAGCTAATTTTAAAATTATTAACTTTAATAAACGAAATTACTCTGTCAAAATCTTCTGAAAGTTTCTGAACGCTTACTCTCAACTTCTGTATACCTCTTCTCCCTACTGACAGTGACTAGTTCAAAGCCTGGCATCCGTGCATGGACCGTGTTTTGATTAGCTTTCATGTAGTAGTGCCTGGAGCAGTGATGATGTAGGAGAGATGGGAGAATTGCTGGAGTGGTGTTTGGAGTAGCGAGAAGAGATGAGATGAGGGGCACAGTGGAGGGATCGACTTTGGATTTTTCATGTATACTAATTGGCAGGAAGGTTGAGTACTGGGCACAGATGCTTTTGGGTGGGTAGAAGGGATGGTGGGAGATTTTGGGCAGATTCTTTTGTACATTTCTGCTTTCTTGATGAAAGCAAGGAACGAAGTGGTCTTTGAGACTTTGAATGAGATAGAGCCGAAAGTTAGCTTAAGGCATGGGAGAGTGATAGATATCTTTGCATAAAAATAGAAGCATGGACAAATACCACGTTAACAAATATTTGTTTGCTTCTTTTTCAAAAATATTTTTCATTATACTATTTAAGTTTTCCCCATATGTGTAGGTCTTCCCTCTCCAATGAGACTATAGATCTCATAGGCAAGGTAAATTTCCTGTTCATTTTTGCATTCTGTCGATCTTTCTACAGTTACTCAGTAGATACTCAGGAAATATTCACAGAGTGGTGTCACGTGTAATCTCATTTCTGAATTGATAACATTTTGCTTAAAATTGTATACCCATTTTTCTACTGATCTCTGTGCTATTGTTATTATTACTACGATGTCCCAATGAGATAATGCATGAATCATTTCTTTTTGTTTTATTTTTATAGCATTGCCACCATGGGCTATGTGTAAACAAAGAAATGGACACACGTCCTGTAGATGGCGATTGGGGACCGTGGGGACCTTACAGTTCTTGTTCAAGAACATGTGGAGGTGGAATCAAAAGCACAACCAGGCTCTGTAATCGGCCCGAGTATGTCCTTTTTATGTCACTGTAAATTAAGATTATCTCAAGGCACCAGAAAGTAAACATCAATTTCATTCACTTCTAAAACTGGAGGTCAGTCTGTAAGTTTCTGAGATTCAGAAAACTTCTGGAGTACTTTAAGCCATGTTACTTTATATCTTGGTAGATTCAGACCTTAAACAAAAAAGTAAATTAAAATAGTCTTGAGAATTTGAATCAAGACCAAACCATTTTCTTTCTTTTTTGATCTGGTGTAAATTTGAGGAATAGTTGTCAATAATGATGTTGATATAATGGCAGTTTTACTTTTACTGTGCTTCTGTTGGAAGATCCTGGCCCCTTTCGACTATGTTTTGGCTTTCCTGGATGAAATATGTAGTTTTGTTACCGTATGTTTACTGTTTGGTATAATCTGTCATGTCATATTTTCTTTCTCTTCTTTTCCTGTTATAGATGCTTCAGTGTCTTTAGTTTGAATAAGAACTGAAGCATAGGTCCTGCTCACCAAACTATTTAAAAGAACTTAGGGATTCCATAAAAATTTAAAACTAATGTTTCTGTTGTTACATGTTATATATATGAAGACTTTTTAATGCAGAAATGTGACATACTTTGAATAAAATCCGACTTAGTTTATTTGAATTTTTGAAAAGCTAAATTATGCTGAAAGTCTTCATATTAAAAGAAAAACACCGACAAAAGAGTTTTTATGTTCCAGCATAAGTTGATATAGCGATAGATGGCTATAGATTGATACCATGAAACTCTTTGAACTGAGTGATAAATAGGATATACACAACAAAGAGGCATATATACTTCTTTTAAAATTTAACATGTTATCATCTTCCTTTCTGATCATCTTTGGCTCACTCTGTGTGTCCCCACACCTCCAAAATGAAGAAACCCTTTTTTGAGGTTTTAAAACAAATCCCCATCATTACTTAGCTCCTTGTTAGTTAATCCAGTCGTGAATAAGACATCATTTCTGCCCTCCAGGCCACAGTGTCCATGTTAAAATATATTTTCTACAGTTTCATTAACCACAGAATTGCTTCACAACCACGTTACATACTTCTGTTAAAAACGAAAAGTGTGAGTGGGACATCCGTGGTTTTCCAGATCCTGGAAAGGAATGGAAGAGTTTTAGAAGTAAATGGCAGAAATAATCTTGTACTGATGTGCTTTACAATGTAATGAATTTGACTAGGCCAAGAAACGGAGGAAAGTACTGTGTGGGCCGCAGGATGAAATTTCGATCATGTAACACTGATTCATGTCCAAAAGGCAAGCAGGACTTTCGTGAGAAGCAGTGCTCTGATTTTGATGGTAAACATTTCAACATCCATGGTCTGTCCCCTAATGTGAGGTGGCTTCCAAAGTATAGTGGGAGTAAGTAATTAGAATTTTTTTTTAATGTAAACATTTTTGAGACATAGGAACACATAGCTGTGTTATCGTACACCCAGAATTGGACTTTTTCTTACAGTTGCCATGAAAGATCGTTGTAAACTGTATTGTCGTGTGGCTGGAACCACTAACTTCTACCAGTTGAAGGACAGGGTTGCTGATGGTACTCCTTGTGGAACTGAAACAAATGACATCTGTGTTCAAGGTCTGTGTCGGGTAAGTAAACTTACTACATTTAAAATGACTTTCAGAATACTATTTTCCTTCTGTAACTCTAACCAAATATTGCTTCTATGACTTCAGATACGTTCTTGCGAATTCAGTGCAGCATCCTTGGTTGCTACCGGGCTGCCTATTCCTAGGCCATTCTCCGGCATTAGGAGTGACTCATGAAGCAGTAAGATGAGTTTGCTGATTTTGTTTTGCCTATGGCACTTAAAATCAAGATGAAAGATGAGGTCAGCTTCCTAAAAAGATAGAATGTATTAGGACCCAAGGGTTGGAAAGTCCTTTTGCTACTTCGAACATGACCCTTCTGTGGTGACATTTTTCCCCTCAGTGTTAGAAGCAGTGATATCCTCCCTCCCTCTCTCCATTCTCTTACTTCTTACAGACGTTCAGCAAACTTTTACCGAATACCTGCTAGATGTCACATACCGTTCTAGTCACCAAGATGAAAGAACGGAACAGAGCACCTGCCGCCAATGTGGACACAGATTTGTGGGGGAGATAGGCACACACAATTAGAATGCAGTGCTATGGGCTCATCTGCAAGGTGGCATGGGGACGATGTAGGAGGAGTGTCTTGTTCTGTGGGGAAGTGGGTAAAGGATTTGGGGAATGCTCTTGGAGGGTGTGAGTCTGGAGCTAATTATCAGGGTAAGTAGGTTTAGAAAGGTGAAGAAGTAAGGGGCCAGGGGTAGAGGTAGCTACCAGCTGATGGTGGTTATATGAAATTTTTTCCTGAAGTTCTTGGAAATACAAGGATTTAGAGTTAAGCAAGAGATGTGATTCGATTTGCATGTCACAATCTTCAGAATGTACTGGGTTGTCAGGAAATTGGAGTTAGGTAGGCCATTCAGCAGGATTCTAGGTGAGAGCAGATGAGCCCCTGAATCAGAGCATGCAATTTGCAGATGGTGATCTTAAAAATGGATGGTGAGTTTGAGAACTAGGATAGTGAATGCTGTCTAAAGAATACAAATGTCATCTTGTGAACTCATTCCTTTCATTAAGTGGAACTTAATAGAACCAATTTCCTCTCCCTATAACCAAACATCTATTACCAGTTACCTAGGTGAGAAAGGCCTTGCACCCAAAGGGCTAATGAGATGTTCAGAGAAACTTAAATTACACTTTGGGAATAGATTAAATACTAGAAAAAGGGTACTTGGTGGCCTTAAGAACTTGTTTTATTTAAATTAACAGCAGAAAGTCAAATACCATGAAAAAATATGACAAGTATCTGAACATAAAGATTCATGTTACTTTCAGAAAATATCTGGATGAAATTTTCATTTTGGAAATATTTGCCTTGTGAGTAAAAAGTCATGAGGCTTATGATTTTTTCTTACTTTCCTGATCACTAAATTTAAAGGAATATTCCAAAGAACTAAACGTTACTGCAATGTATGCAGAGGACACCATCTGTGTGGAGAAGAGCTGCACTTGTTCTTTCAAAGCCCTAGAACAAACCATGTATACTTTCACCTTTATTTATTTATTTATTTATTCATTCTTTTTCATAATCACTGTTTATTATGCTAGGTATTAATTTTAAAGAAGTAAATTGTTTCTCTCAAAAGTGCTCATTTAATTCCCAGAGTTCTAAGGTCATGAGTGAAAAACGTGAATCATGAAAGACATCTTTTTGGAGTTATTGTAATGTGTTACTTTTTGTCCCTTTTGAATTACGTGACTTTAAAGAGTGATTTTCAAATGACGGATGTGGGAATCACTGTCAGTGTTTGTTACAATTTGGATTCCTAGGTTTTTACCTCCAAGGATTTTAATTCAGAAAATCTGGGAATCTGTCTTTTTAAATCCCACGCCATGTGATTTTGATGCAGGAAGTATGTGGATGACCCTTTAAAAAACATTGCTTTTTCAACCATGTGAACAGATGTGTGAAAATACTGCTGTACAAACAAGATCAGTATTCTGAAAAAACCCTGTGTATTGAATCTCCTATTAATTGAAAGAATATTTTTGAAAAGAACTTTGTTTATAAAGCACCATGCTTTTCATTAGTCCTTTTTATGACGTTCATTGTAATTATTGTATTTTGAAGCAAGCTGGCTGTGATCACGTATTAAATTCCAAGGCCAGGAGAGACAGATGTGGAGTGTGTGGTGGGGATAACTCCTCATGCAGGACAATGGCAGGTGCCTTCAACAGTGCCCATTATGGTGAGCTGTGCAGTTCTTTCTAATTTTCTCTTTGGGTATAATGGAGTATATAATGGAGTATATAATGAAGGAATAATAGTAATGGCTCGTTATTGTTTTGTCTATTCTGTACCTTAGTTCATAATGATTAATTAAATCTTATACCAGATGTATCATTGAATTAATGAATACATTAATTAATGAATGAATAACCTGCTTTAAGACAAATCTGATCCTTAAAAATTTGTTAGGTGCATTTATTAGAGTAAATGTGGTGCAGCTTGACAATGATGTGTGAATAGTCCCCCAGTTAAAGAAATGTTTTTACTGCTCTTCCTGTAATTTGTATTGTATTTATTTATAATTTTTCCAGGAAATTCGCTTTCAATTATTTTTAATCATTTGAACCACATTTTTTTGTGCGTGACCTGGACTATCTACTGTGTTTCATATTGATGATATATTGAAACTGATTGAAGGTGAAGGATGAAACCATTAACTTCAGTGCTAATCTGGAATTAGTGTTACATTTGATTTTTCGGGAAGTATCTGGATTACAGATATAATTGATGTTTGGCCACGGTTTCATTTTTCTTCAAAATTATGAGAATACAATATGTCAGACATTTTCCATTAAATTTTCTGAGAAAACTTTTTCTTTTTATGGTAATAAAAAGCAGCCTTTTAAAACTTTCCTTGCAAAATAAAAATGTATTTTTTATTACAGCTTTATTGTTCAGCTTTAAATTGTATTCACATATTTTTGAACATAGTTGTTTAAGTTAGTAAGAATTCAGTTAAAGCAGTATAATTTAAAACACAATTTATATTTTTATCTATATGAAAAGCATAGTACATTTCATACTCTGGTCGTGCTTATGAATCTGAGTTACTAGATAATTTGACATTATTTTTCTAGTTATTATGATTCATTATTTCACGGGAGCCGTAAATATTTGATCCCCTTTTGTAACCAATGGCACACATTTATCAAAGTCTGGTCTGTATTCACTGAAAAACTTTTTTTTTCTGTGTAAAACCACATGCACCAAATTATGATCATATATTTAACCTTGACAAAATTGTACTATGACTTAATCAGTTTGCAAACGGAAAAAGATCTTAAACTCATGTGCAGGGTCTGAATAGCGTTTGTCACATTACTGCCCCCTGGTGGTAGCCTTCATTTTGTCACATTTGCAATGCCTAGGAACGCTTTCTTGAAAAAATAGCAAAGACATAAAATAGTGGAGCTGGTAGGGATATTTTATAGTGAAAAAATCATGAGTCAAAATTGTTTTTGTAGGCTTATAACCTACACCCAATATGCATATAGTGTATACAGAATCATCAGATCATTTATCACTTTACGTTTAAATGTGATATCTTAAAGAGATATAAATAAATGAGGCTGCTCTAAAAACATGCAAGGTAATTTCATATCAAGGTTTCAAACGTAAGCTCTTTGAAAACTTCCTTTTCTTAAGTTCATTCTATATTTATCAAGTCAGTACATACGAAAAATTTTAACTCCTTTTATGTATTAAATAGAAGAGGAAAATCCTAAAAAGGGAAAGGAAAAACTTAGAATAATATCACTAGAGCAAAATTAATTGTTGACTTAAAACCTGAGAGTATTCGGAAAACTGTGACATGAGTGGTTTTAGTGCAGGAGAAACGTTGCTTCTTGTTTAATGTATATTTGATATAGTGTTTCCTCATCTTTTGAGAAGTGCCAGTGTTGTTGAATTCGGTCTCATAAAACAGAAACATTTTCATTTCTCTTGAGTAAACTTTTTACTTTTCTCTTGACAATTTGTTAGTAGACTTTACAAAATAATGTAAAATTTGGGGGGTAACTATAGGGATTCTTGCTTACACTAGAACCTAAAAGCTTAAGAAAAATGTTTCTCTTTAACTTTCATTATTTTGCTGTTCACTGAGTCTGTGTACACATATAGCAATGACCAACTATTTTTATATCTCCTGGACTTGTGAATAGCATTTAGAATTTTTTTCCTCATTAGGAAGTATAAGATGTAAAAGTATTGGTCAAATTTTAAAATGAATATGTGTACTAAATAGTTCAGGAGCTAAAATACTAGTTTCATTCTTATTCTATATTCAGAATTTTAGAAGTAAGAGTAATTAAGAAATGTACTTTAAGAATCCCAGACTGTGTATTTCTAGACAACAACCACTTTTTCTTAATCCTTAGTAATTTATATAAGGCACTGATTCAAAAAGAATAAGCACGATATCATCTTTCAAAGATAAGATGAAATTAAGTCTGCTATGCTATTCAGGTTTTTCTTTCAGCGGTACTAGCCTCCTGGCCATTCTGCTTTTTGTGAAAGTTAACATGTGTAAACTTCTATTGCAGGTTATAATGTCGTTGTAAAGATTCCCCCAGGAGCAACAAACATTGATATTCTTCAGCACAGCTATTCTGGAAAACCAGAAGATGACAATTACCTGGGTAAACATTTTTAGTTAAACAGCAGCCAGTATGTGGTTCGTGTGCAATTTCACAGAGGTCTGTGGGTGCTGTAAATTCTTGGAAGGCAAGAAGAGCCCCTTGAACAAACGTGCAATTTCAGTTCACACTGAGCTTAAGTCATCTGACTCCCTATGCGTGATTTCTTTTTGAGCTACACACCATATCCTATCTTAAAAATCCTTAACTAAATTCTGGAAAGTAAATTAAACTTTTTCTCCCATGAGGGTGTTTTAGAAAACCAGAGGTTATATTCAGTTAAAGTTGTGTGTGTATTTAGAATAAAATCCTCTATCCTTCTATCTTTATCTAAAGTTAATTATAGACCTCTTTGGGGTTAAATGTTTTAAAGAATTTTCTTAAATGTCTTTACCATGTAGCAAAAGTCTTTAAATACAACTTTTACAAAGCTCTTATGTTACAGAAAGGCAGAAAGAACTATGGTTTCATATTTTTAGATGTTAATGAGTATAGTTATAGTATATTGTCCTTTAGCTAATTCTAGAGTATAAATTTCAGTTGTTGTTTATTTTTGGAAATTAGCTTTTAGGCTTAAAGAATTTCACTTAGGCCCAGAGATGAAAAGAATGCTTTACAAACCTTTTCTTTGTGTCTGATAAATACCTTAATATTGACTAATTCGTAATTCACCAAACTGGTGATGCAAAGCTGATAATGAGAAAGTACCTGCTTCACATTAATGAAATGTGAAATATTGGCCCAAGTAATCAACTCTTCTAACTTGAAATCTGAATATATAATGAACAGCTTATCTCAAGAATTATATTTGGCATTATAGAGTCAATTGTAAAGAGAACGACTGCTGAATAGATGTAGGTTTTCCTTTTGGGATGATGAAAAAGTTTTAGAACTAAGTAGAGGTGGTGGTTATACAACATTGTGAATGTACTAAGTGCTATCAAATTCTTCAGTTTAAAATGGTTAATTCTATGTTATGTCAATTTCACCTCTATAAAAAATGCAAAAATTTCCCAAAGAAAATCAAATGTAAATGTTTTAACGTTTTACATTTAGTTGCAATTCTTTTTCTTTTGCATATACATAGATATATGCTACCATATTGTAGATAATTTAATATGTCTCTCTTAGGATCCAAATATAGATATTTGGGTTCTGCCCAAGTTTAAAAATTGGAAATGTTCACCAATAAAGTATCACTATACTTTGTAAAAGAACTACTAATGGAAATATCAAAATCTAAATTGGAGTGAGCAAAATAAACATGTGAAGACATTAGAAAGGACTTGTAAAATATTTATATTTATGAAATTTGCTTTGGTAACTAAAAATAATGAAATGTATACAATTTTTCTCAGTAAAGTTTTATTTCCCTTAGTTTTAATGTAACTGGTAGTCCCTTAAATAGGCCTATCCACTTCTGATAATGTCCAGATTTTCATTTTATAGGATAAATGTGGGACTTTATTTGTTCTTCATTGAATTCAGTGTAATGTATAAAGACAATCACCGTAGTCCATACAGACACAGGAACACCAAATGCCTTTGGCAGTAATCCCTTCATGGTTGCTTTGAGGTGTGTAGTATTTAGTAAGTTTAATCATAGGTAATTTGTATGCTTTGGGTGGGGTTCCCTGGAAGACCAAACAAATGTTTTCCAAAACAGTTATTCCACTGAGAAGTAAAGCAGCAAAAATATATTTTATTAATATGGAGTTTTTATTAGTGCAAAATTTAAAATATCATATATCCTCTTGAAAGTTAAAAAAAAAGCACAGTGCTTTTTTACAGTTTATACACTTTTACAAACACTTTCCAAATTTGATTCCGATTAAAAGCCTGTGAGGTAAGAATTTTTATTATTCCTGTTATGTAATTAGGAAGCAAGTAGATTATCCAAGATCACATAGTAATTAACTGGAACAACTTGAATTTAAACCAGTTGTTCTAATACCAAATTCTGTGGTCTTTTTACTACCACATCACTGTGGACACCATGTACTTTTTGCGTTTAAAAAGTAACAACAACAAAAAATAAATAAAAAATAAAAAGTAACAAATCGTGAATACATATTGTTACATACTCTATTATATACATATGTAAATATTAGTATATAGATAGACATACGGATACATATTTGATAGGCTGATATTAATACCTGTCATTGGGGAAAAAGAGAGAATAAGAAGGGGTAAGAACAGAGAGGGAGGTCAGAGGATTCTGAAAAGCAGCAGTCACTCACGTATGCGTGAGCAGTGATGAACGCCTTGCCATGAAGAAGATCCAGATGTTTACAGAGAGAGGAGTGGAGAGGCATGGCCTTTTAGAACGTTGACGCTAGAGTGTTGAAGCTTTGTACATTTTTTCCAAGATAAGCATTAACGGAATGCTGCAGCGGTCTGGCTGCCCTTTCTTTCCTCACCATGGATGACCAGGATTGATTTAGCTGATCTGTCTGCAGGCCCGTGCATGACTTCTTTCTGTTTTCCCACTTCTTGTGTGTCTCTCCCAGAGCTGCACACCTTGTGGAACATGACCTTCTTGGAAGGAAAAATTATGGGGTGAATTTATTTTCATGTCTTTGGCTGATGTGCTGAAGTTTCCCTGCATATGGCTTAGATACCACTTTACAGTAAAATAAAGTTTATTTCCTCCATATTAACTTATGTTTATATTCTCTAATTTCAAAAAAAGGATGTGGATTGTAAAAGTTAAAAATGCTTCTATACCATTGACTGGTTTTGCTATTTCATGAGTACTCTCCTTTTACAGCATTATCAGACACTCAAGGGAATTTTCTTTTGAATGGGAATTTTGTTGTAAGTATGTCCAAAAAAGAAATCAACGTACAAGGAGCTATTTTTGAATACAGTGGTTCAAACAACTCGATTGAAAGAATTAATAGTACTGATCGTCTGGAAGAAGAACTTCTTTTGCAGGTAAATTCTCAGTAGTTGTTAATAAGATAGTTTTAATCATGTTAGTAAAGTATGATGCTTAAGTGCTTTGCATTTATTATTAAACATAAAAATTATATCTTTTAAGAGTATATCTTTTATGAATTAATGGCATGCTCCTTTGTATTTTTATTGAGGTTTTATGTGTGGGTAATCTCTACAACCCTGATGTACGTTATTCCTTCAATATCCCCATGGAAGAGAAGAGTGATCTGTTCACGTGGGACCCATATGGACCATGGCAAGACTGTACAAAAATGTGTCAAGGTACACTGGTATTAAATGAAAGAGACAAAAGTTCAGCTCTGCATGCTGGTATAATCTGGGGTGCTCTTGAGTCTGACTGCCTGTGGAATCCACGCATGTACACCACACAGACATACAGAGGTTTTCTGTCTTTTTTCTCTTCCTGCTTTTCTCCCCACTTATTCTTTGATTCTTATACTTAACAGCCTCCCTTATCTCTACCCTTTTCAACGTTCTCCATCACTGCTTCTTCCCTATCACGTCCCCGTTCTCTTTCTCGCCGTCACAGAAGGGTTCTCTAACTGGGACTCTGTTTCCCGGTGAAATACCCACCCTCTTGTCCTTTCCCCTCAACACGCTTTCCCAGCCACCCATCTCCCTCTTTTAGTGTTGGGGTGTCAACATTCTCTCATTCTTTTATTTCCCTTCTCTGACCACAAGGAAATGTGCTTGTACTGATGGATGGGTAACTGAAAGGAATATAGAGGGAGATGGAAAAACAGCGAAATTTGTAGTAGAGAAAGCAAATGAAGAGACTGGTGTCTTTGGGCAATCTGTAATTACGAATACCTAGTTGTGTGATGCTACATTTGTGCAAATCAGTAAATGTTTATTGAGAGGCTACTTTGTTTTGGATTATTAGGACCCTGATTTGCATTAAAGCTTTAAAGTCATATGGATGAAACAGAGGCATGCGTAGGTCATCTTAGTTTTAAATGGTAAATGCAATGCTACAGGTATGCACAGAGAAGACCCCAGGAAAGATGGAGGGGGCAGTTTGAGGAGGTGAAACGGGAAGATATAGGGAAGTTTGTATAGAATGGAAAGGTAGTTCCGATGGGGACTAGAGACAAGTTTTGGCAATTAGGGGAGCAGTGAGTCAGAAGAGAGTCAGATCAGAACAGTATGGAAAAGAGCTGAGAGAAGGTAGGTGGCCAGAGGTGATCACAGATGATGGAAACATGCGGGACATTTTAACAAACTGACCTCAAGGTGCCAAAGAAATTGTGGTATCCCGTTCAGAAAAAGGCACAGACTTCGTCCTGTGGTGTCGGGACAGGGGTGCCTGGATGATAGCGTGGAAACAGGCATTCCTGTTTGAGCAGTGTCTCCGGGGAGGGAGACTGAAGTAAATGATGCCAGGCTGACTGGGACAACGCTGTAAGTAGGAACAAAGCTTTAGGAACACAGGAGATGGAGGAATTCATTTTGACGAAAGACCCTGGTTATGCTTTATAGAAGAGAATTTCGGTTTGGGGAGCTGAGACAAGCATTCCAGCATAACTGGGTAAGCTGGTCTCTGTCAGTGGATTTGGGGAGCTAGAAGAAATCTAAGTAACAGTTGAGTGAAAGAACATTCTAAAATGTGGGGAACACACCAAATAAAAAATAACAAGATCCAAATGAAAGGTGGGGTGAGGCATTTTGAGATAGTTTGGAAGTCTGAACCAGGAGAGCTCTCTTGTGTGCAGGAGGAAAGGAGCTATTAAATCAATTGCCACAATGTATACTATGATTATAGTTCCTTTGATGTGTGTGTGTAACTTTTGGGTTTCTTTAAAGTGAAGTTTCTTCAGTTTTGTTTACTTGTTTCCTGTGTACTGAAAATGGTCAGTCCCCCAACTTTTTGTAAGTGCTATAAATTTTGTCTTGATATCTTGAAGCCCATTATTCAATGTATCAGTTTCAATTTTCCTTTATTTTTCCTCATCTGTTGCTCCTGTGGCCCTCTTCTCTCCTGCTCTAACTTGGCCATGTTGCTTTTCAGGCCTGTTACACGGCTGTCATCATGCACTTTCCCTTTTTTATGTATTTGATTCCCTGTGTTCTAAATCCTATGAATTCCTCTTTTTATTTCCTCCATTGCGGGGAACATATCTGTCAGTACTTTCCTGAGAAAGAGAGGCAGGTTTTTGGAATTTTTTTTCTCTCTGAAAATAGCATTATTCTATTCGCGCGTTGGATTGATGGCTTGGCTCATATAAAATTCTAAACTAGACTATTTTCCTTTAGAATGTTGAAAATCTTGTTTTCTGGCTCATTTTCTGATTTCCCGTGCTTGGATATGACACTTCCTGATGTGGAAGTTTTGTTTCTCCCCACCTTAATTCTGGTGGTGTGGAATAGCAAGACAATGTGCGTCGTTTTGGCTTTTTTATTTGTCTCTGTTCCTAGGTAATTAGGATGCATTCCAATCGGAAAACATAGATTCTTACTTGAGAAGTTTTGTGCATGATTTCTTTGATAATTTCTTCACGTTAAATTTTCTCTTCTGTCTTTGTAAAATTTGTATTGTCTGGATATCCAGCCTCCTGGACTGATCTCTTATCTCCTAATTTCCTCTCCAAATGTACCTTGGTTTCTTAATGTTTCTTCTCAACAGCTTGCTTTTGTTTCATGGATGCAATACCCATGTCCTTGAGAGTATTAATCTTAGTCTTGCAAGTTTCTTCTGCCCCCTGACATATCTATTTCATCTTAGTTCTGTTTTGCTTCTGCTTCTTTTGGCCCCTTTTGTGTGAGTGACTTTCCTAAAGTGTCTGCTGATCCTTTGCTGTTTGTTCATATTTAAGACTAAAGTACTAACTGAAAGTCCTGTGTGGGTTAGATAGTTAGATAGTCCTGTGTGGGATACTCTATAACCCTCATTATAGAGTAATTGGATCTCTAAGTAGCCCTTTCTTGTGTCACTGGGGGAGAAGCCCCAAATGTCGTTGTCATTTGACCTTTTTTCTTGGGCTGAAGAGTTTTCCAAGAGAGGAGTTCTCCCATCTTCTGATGGTCAGTTAGGGGATAGGAGAAACCATAAAAACTGGCTTGAAGCCAGAGGGAAATGGAGGGAGAGCCCAGTGGGCCTGGATCTCATCATTCAGTATGGGACTTTTACTGAATACCCCTATTTTTAGTACAACTTCCCTTTTTAGTACAACTCCCTAACTTCCCTCAGCTGCTGTGTCTGTGCCCTCAAGTTCACCTTCTCTAGAGCTTTGCTGTCCAATATGGTAGCCACTAGCCACATGTGGCTAGCCCATTGAAATGTGGTGTAAGTGTGAAATGCACAATGAATTCTATAGACTTAGTATGAAAAAAGAATGTAAAATACATCATCAATAATGTTTACATTGCTATCAGGTGGAAATGATCCTATTTGGATATTATCTTGGATACTTCTATCTTTTTACTTCTTAATGTCACTACAAGACAATGTAAACTTACATGTGGTTCACGTCATGTTTTTATTGGGCAGTGCTGCTCTCGACGAGAAGGTAGGAGTCTGACCAATCTTCATAAATAGTGTTCAGTCACTTCTCCATTTTTTCAGGCCTACCCCTCACACATTCACCTCTTTAGAGGAAACTGGTGTTTTTGACTCCTGGACTTTGCTTGGATTCTGTGGCATGAATGGTTTGTTTCTTACTTTCTTCCTCCACGGCCTTAGATTTCAGCTTCCTTGGCTCTATTACAATAGTTATTTCCATCTTCTTTTCATATTCAGAATTTCCTTTTCTTGCCTACTGTGTTTCCTTCTTTATACTTTTTGCTTTTTGTTCCTTGAGGTTTTTGCCTTTTCAAAATTCTTTATAGTTACCTCAGATGGTATTTAGGAAGGAGCAGAGATAAACATGCATGTTCATGTTTAACTAACTGAAAGTATACAGTTGAACTTGGATAAAACAGAAATTTGATCATGGCACTGATGGCTTAAACTTATTCCTGTCTCCTCATTGCAGAAAGTGCAAAGTTCAGTCTACTCTGGCCCCTGTGGCTTCTCTTAGTTTGCTTTTGCTGTGGTTATGCCCCATACAAACAACCGCCAAATCTCAATGACTTAGAACAATAAAGGTTTATTTCTCGCTCATACTATGTGTTGGCTGCTAATTGGCTCTGACTCTTCTCCAGCTTGGTATCTGCATCCGTGTCATTTTTCAAAAAAATTAATAGACTTTATTGTTTTAAAGAAGTTTTAGGTTTAGGGCTTCCCTGGTGGCGCAGTGGTTGAGAGTCCGCCTGCTGATGCAGGGGACATGGGTTCGTGCCCCGGTCCAGGAAGATCCCACATGCCGCAGAGCGGCTGGGCCCGTGAGCCATGGCCACTGAGCCTGCGCGTCCGGAGCCTGTGCTCCGCAACGGGAGAGGCCACAACAGTGAAGTGAGAGGCCCACGTACCGCAAAAAAAAAAAAAAAAAAAAAGAAGTTTTAGGTTTATAGAAAAGTTAACAGAAAGTACAGAAAATTTTCATATTCCCCCTTCTTCCATACCCTCCCTCCCCAGTTCCCCTATTATTATCATCTTGCGTTTGTGTTGCACATTTATTACAATTGATCCATTATTATTAACTAAAGTCCGTCTGTGCTGCCTTTTTCATTCATGATTCCAGGCTGAAAAATCAGCCCCATCTGGGAAAGGCTGTTTTAGAGACGGAGGGAAAAGGGAAAGAGTTGGCAGAAGCATACCGTGGCTTTTAGAGCTTCTGCTTGGAACTGGAATAGGTCACATCCCCTTACAGGTGGTTGTCATAAGCCTGATGTCAATGGGCAGCGAAGTCTGCTCCTCCTATAGGAAGTTATAGTAACACTGTAGCAAGTGGAGACTGTAATTTTGTTACAGGGAAAAGGGAAGCAAATAATGGGGAACAGGGGTGTAGTGTATCATGTATTGTGTATCCTGTATCATGTATCATCAGCACTGACCCTGGCCATTCAGTTCTCTATTAGCAACACTTCAATACAGCTATAATAAATTTCTTTCTACTCCACACCTGTCCCACCTTCCCTTATGTCTCTCTACTAAGCAAACTCCTCAGTGTTTCAGGATTCAGCTTGCTTATTGCAGAAAGTCATTCCTGACTAGATCAATATGCTAGCCTATTTGTATGCTATGTTGGAATTTTTTTTTTTTTTTTTTTGCTTTCTTAGCTTAATCCTTCAGGCTATTAGCAGAAGTAAATGATTATGCAACATCTCCTTATGTGAATTTTCCTTTAATTTTAAATTTTCATTTGGCTTTGGCCAAGGTCTTCATAGAAGAAAAATTATCTGTGTACGTAAGAGTGATCATATGGTAGTGTCTGATCAAAGATGTGACCACTTACCACTTCCATTGTTGGTGACTGAAAGGTGCAATACAGACTGTGAACTAAGGTAAGTAAAAGAGAAATAATGTATAATGTAACCAGGTTAAAATCAGTAAGTGAGGTAAGATGTAAACATCTAGTGTAGTGCCTCTCACAGGGTGGACGTGTAATTAATGTCTATCCTTTGCCCCTTCGGTTAAAAAACTTTAGATTCACTAACTTATTGTGAAACTCGGCAGTTGGTTTGAGTTTTTTATTCATAGTATTTGCTGAATCCCAGTATAGAGACCTCAATATTTTGTGTAAGAAATCGAATCAAATTTGTCTGTAAAATAAATACAGGAAAACTCTAATCTGAAAACCTATGGTTTAAAGATCTGAAACAATACATTTTGTAGCACTATCCTATAATTCTCATTGAACTCATGAACGAATAAACTTTTAAAGTTTGAGGATTAATCAATAAATTGATTTCTATATCTTATCAGTATTTTGTCCGTTAAACATTAGGATCATGATCCTAGATCATGGCAGAAAGTTTGTTCTTCTAAAATTTTTGTTATTTGATTATCTGTGATGGGTCTTAGAGTGAAGGTAAGAGCAATAACCGCCATGTAGCAGGTGACAGTCAACTTTCAGGGATGGCCAGAACCTCTTTGGCTCAGCAAGGATGAGAATTTTTATATATTTATAGTGGTATTTGAAGGCCTATAGTGAAAGGCTAATGACAGAACAGCCTGTACAAGGTGCATCCTCTACATTGCAGTAGAGTGAAGCACAGTGAAACCCTTGAGGTGCAGGTGGGATGGAAAGGAACTCCATGAATTCTCTTATCTGCTGTGCTAGTGCACTCATATTGTCTGAGAGATTGCTAGACTGTAATTGAGATAATGTGGCTCAAACTGGCAGATTTTACTTGTGGAAAAAAGTGTTTTCCCTGGAAACATGTCTAAAAATAGATTACTTGAGTTAATGAGAAAATGTGATATGCCTTACAAAAACCAAGTTTACCAACTTGTAAAGGCTTTATCTTTATTGATGTAGTCATATTCCCAGATATTCCCTGATCCTCCGTCAAATAAAGGTTGCATAGGGAGGCACTCCCTGATGATGAGTCAAATATATTCAGTTCTAGTCTTAAATCTTCTACTACGTAACTGAGCAATCTTGATCTCAACTAGTTGTTTTCAAAGGTCTAGCGGGAGGCGTGGGGTTCCTAGGACCTCCAAAGCTGCCTCCAAGTGCCTGTATAGCTGGTTCCCTACCTCCGTCTTTAACCAGACACTCCATGTTTATGTATTTGGAGTGCAAGTTAGATTTTATTTGGAAAAAAGTAAGATTTCTGACAAGTCAGGTGTTCATACCATTTGAATGTACAGCACCTCTGGTCTTCATTTTCTCATCTATAGAATGGAAGTTTGGGCTCTGATGTCTAAGAAGTTTTCATCCCTAAATCAATGATACATCAGATATTTTTAGGTAGCTTGTCCATTAATTGCAACAAAATTTTAAAGATGAGTGATATGCGTGAGTTTCTCTGAATCCTTTTTTAAAATTGTGTTCGTTGGCACACCTCCTAAGTGTAATAGCATCATTTTTTGAAGGTGGTACATCATTGGCAAAAGTGAATGTTCATCCCTTTGTGGTCAAGGATATAAGTCATTGGACGTCCACTGTATGAAGTATTCCATTCATAAAGGACATACTGTTCCAGTAGATGACCACTACTGTGGTGACCAGCTTAAACCTCCGACCCGGGAACCCTGCCATGGTGACTGTGTCTTAACAAGGTGGCATTATTCAGAATGGTCCCAGGTACAAAGAAAAAGATTGCTTAAGAAAAGTTGCTCCTTTTTTTTTACCTCTAATTAAATATTTGTCACTCTAGAGTTTTGTTAAAATTTTAATTTTGTGTCCATTTGTCACCACTTTTCTTTTTTTAATCAGTGTTCCAGGAGTTGTGGAGGAGGGGAGAGGTCTCGAGAATCTTACTGTATAAATAACTTTGGCCACCGTCTTGCTGACAGAGAATGCCAGGAACTTCCCCGAGTGACAACTGAGAATTGCAATGAATTTTCCTGTCCCAGTTGGGCCACTAGTGAGTGGAGTGAGGTAACATTAAACCCATGAGGCTTAGAGCTGTTATAACATTGTGTAGGAGAGCTTTACAATCGAAGGCTATATAATTCAAAAAAAATTTCCATTTATTTTATCATGCGGTAAATAACTTCATCAAGGTAGTAAAACATTTAAAAATGGTTCGTTCTTTAACTGTTTACAATATCTGGCCAACAATGACATACTGGTGTTTAATCTGTAACCACTTTCATAGTGTCCACAGTAGGCTGAGATATACACTTGTTCTAAGGTTAGTTTTGTACCTTTGTTTCTGGAACAAATGGATGTTGCCCTGGGATTTGGGCAGCAGAAATTTGGGATGGCTGATTTTACCCCGTGTTTATCTCTGATTTTTCTGAGGAGTGAAGGGAAAATGTCCTTAGGAATGGTCTTTCAGCTGTATTTGAATATGCAAATTGATCATTCATTATATATTTTGTAGGTATATGTGCTGACTAATACTGAAAATAACGGTCAGTTGTATTCTTACAGTGTCTTGTTACATGTGGAAAAGGAACAAGGCAGCGGCAGGTGTGGTGTCAACTGAATGAAGATCACTTGAGTGATGGCTTCTGTGATCCAAGCACCAAACCTGAGTCTTTGAGACCATGTGAGCTTCATGCATGTGCTTCCTGGCAAATAGGACCATGGGGTTCTGTGAGTATATGATAAGGGTTTTCTACTCTAATCCATCATTACAGAATAACACAGGAGTTGTGGTGTATTCACTCTTTAGTGGCTGCATCTAAATTTGGGTGTTTTTTTGGAAAAAGATTCCTGAAATGTAAATCCCTACCTGCACAATTTTGTCAGTACTGCTGATGTTGCTGTGGTAAATATTCTAGCTTTGCTTTTTAATTCAGTTTTGTTAAGCAAAATGCTACAAATTTTATGTTTTCACGAGGAACCATATTCAGTATCCTGTAATAAACCATAATGGAAAATAATATGAAAAAGAATATATATATAAATAACTGAATCACTTTGCTATACACCAGAAACTAACATAATGTTGTAAATCAACTATACTTCAATAAAAATTTTTTTATGCTTTCATCAGCTTTATTTAAACTATAGACATTTTCATGTTCGGTGTCTAAATTATTATCTTTACTGTATTTAGAGTAGGCATTGTTGGGAAGTTTTGCCAAACAGGCGGCTAGGAATCTGCTGGATGAGGGTGGGCAGCTTATTATCCTACACAGGTTGCCACAGTTGCTGAGAAACCTTCTCTCATCTGCCCTTTAACTCTGTCCTGTGCTCTTCCTTTATCTCTTTGAAATTTACTTAGCGTATTGAATGACATGCATGCACCAGGTCGATTTTGAAAAGTATTTAGTTTCTCTAAACTGTATTGACTCTGCTTCCAAAATATCAGGCTTCTATTGATATTTTTACATGATAACTTTAAAGATATAATAATTGTCCATTTTAATTTCACTATTTTATTAGTATCTCCATAAATTTGAATAAAGGTGTGTGTTGATTCAATTTGCTCATTTTAAGTCTAGAATCTGGTATAAAAGACTAATAAAAATATCTACTGAAAGTATATTCTTAACTGTCTATTTACAAAGAAAATTAAGTTTATGTAATATTTGAACAATGGTGTTTGGTATCTGCTTATATTCTTTCAGTGCACAGCCACCTGTGGACAGGGGTACCAGATGCGTGCTGTGAAATGTGTCAATGAGCTACTTAGTGCAGTGCTAGATGATAGAGTGTGCCATGGAGCTAGTCGCCCAAGTGACAGGCAGGTAAAGGACACCTCTTCATGGATTATAAACAAAAATGTTTGATACAGGAGGATTATTGATATGTTAAAACTATTTCCATACGTATTTTTTCCACTTAAACTTCTATGCCTTAAAAATGTATGTGGAAAAAAAAAATGTATGTGGGTGACTTCCCTGGTGGTCCAGTGGCAAAGGCTCCGTGCTCCCAATGCAGGGGGCCTGGGTTCGATCCCTGGTTAGGGAAGTAGATCCCGCATGCTGCAACTAAGACCTGGCGCAGCCAAATAAATAAATAAATAAGTATATTTTACAAAAGGTATGTGGGCATCAGAAAGTATATTGTTCTTGGTTTTGCCAGCTTTATTGATGCATTTTTTGTACTATTTATCTGCCATTGGATCACTCATTTAACTTATATTTCCATCCTTTGAACTGCAGAAGGCTGAACCTCTAAAGCGTGTCGTACTGCCTAAGGGAGCATCCTGTGTTCATTCAGGAGGTTTCAGCTTAGTGGTATTTTTGAAGGACTATTACTCTTTTCTTTTCAACCATCAGGCAGAATGATCCAAACTTTAGCCTTCAGAGTCATACTATCCACTTCTAGCCCTTGATAGTATTTTGTACATTTTTTTTTTTTTTTTTTTTTTTTTTGCGGTACGGGGGCCTCTCACTGCTGTGGCTTTCCCTGTTGTGGAGCACAGGCTCCGGATGCGCAGGCTCAGCGGCCATGGCTCACGGGCCCAGCCGCTCCGCGGCATGTGGGATCTTCCCGGACCGGGGCGACCGGGGCACGAACCCGCATCCCCTGCATCAGCAGGCGGACTCTCAACCACTGCGCCACCAGGGAAGCCCATATTTTGTACTTTTGAAAAAATATAAACCTTTACATCGCTTCTTTGTAGTTTAGAGTGCAAATGTTCTTTACTTATATATGTGGAGGATGAAATGAAGTATAGGATTTAGTATAAAGCAGAATGTTAATTAATTCATTGATGTTTTGTGAGACCCATTTTTCTTTTGAACAGGACTGTATTGTTACACCTTGCCCAATTATCCCTAAAATTGGGGCCACTTCATTACCAGCCCTCCCCATGGGGAAGATAGCACAATGGCGATATGGTTCTTGGACCCCAGTAAGTGAATTCCTTTAAGAGGTACAGTGTTTCTACTATGGAGCCTTTCAGACATCCACAAAATAGTTGCTACAGATTTGCCAAATTAATGTATGCATTCATTCTCAGGTATTTTGATGAATATAAGGTTTAGAATTAGATAATTTAATGACTAAATCCTGTTCTGCCTTTCAAGAGCTCTGTGTCTCTGGGAAGAAATTTAAGTTTTCTAGCTCTATTTTCTGATCTACCAAATGGGGATGATAATATTTATTGATTATTTTTTTAACTTTTATTTTATTTTTTTTTTACAGCAGGTTCTTATTAGTTATCTATTTTATACATATTAGCATATACATTTCAATCCCAATCTCCCAATTCATCCCACCACCACCCCCCCCACTTTACCCCCTTGGTGTCCATACGTTTGTTCTCTACATCTGTGTTTCTATTTCTGCCTTGCAAACCAGTTCAGGGGATGATAATATTTATGTCCCAGGTTGTTATGAGAAGCAGATGTGATGCTTTTTATCAGCCTTTATTTAAACTACCACATATTCATGTTGTTTTTCTAAACTGAAGGCTTTAATCTATTCGGAGTATATACTCGCTTTAGTATATATGAAAATATATACTAAATATATGAAAGATATATGAAAATATATGAAAGATATATTTTTAAGTTTCACATATTCTCTGAATATTTTAATTATGAGAGCCTATCTACTCTATTACCTAGGTCTTCAAAAGTTATCTTAAATGATATCTTAAGATTCTCTTACATAAAATATTTTCTGTTCTTTTTTAAATTTTGGCAATCAACTAATCAGTATTCCTAGAAGCTGAGTATTTTGTTTCATTACCACAAATATCTGATTTGTGAAATTGATTTTCTAAACTCATTGGGATATTCACTGCCCTGTCTTTGACTCAGAAATGATACCAGGTGATAGTATTTATAATTTAACTTTTTTCAATAAACTTGAGGTTTAGAAATTTGAACAACAGCCAAGTGTAAGGGACGTGGAAATGTCCTGTATAACTCCTTGGTATTATTCAATTTTTTTAGTGCTCTGTGTCTTGTGGAAGAGGGAATCAAGCCCGCTATGTAAGCTGTCGTGATGCTTACGATGGAATAGCAGATGAATCATACTGTGCCCACTTACCCCGACCAGCTGAAATAGCTGTCTGTTTTAGCCCTTGTGGAGAGTGGCAAACAGGGAATTGGTCACCTGTAAGTATTTGTGTGTGAGAAAAATGAAATGAAAAATTTAAATATAATACTTGCTGTTTAAGATAATGTAGTTTATTGGCTGAATTTGTGATCAGTGTTCAGCTTCCTGTGGCCATGGAAAAACAACTCGACAAGTTTTATGCATCAACTATCATCAGCCAATTAATGAGAATTACTGTGACCCTGAAGTCCGCCCTGTGATAGAACAAGAATGTAACCTGGCAGCCTGCCCTCCCACATACAGCCACTTTCCGAGTTCCTCTGAGCAGCCAAGCCATTTACCAGGCAGGAATTTTCCATTAACTCACAAACCAGAAGATAATCAAAATCAGGGGGTCCATCCATCAATCAAAGGAAACCAGTGGAGAACAGGACCATGGGGATCAGTAAGCCCTCTTTATTGAGTTATACTAATTCTGTAATTTTGTTATGTTATATGGCCTTTTAACAGATATGTGTGTAATGACATCGAATGCTTTTAATGCTAAATTTTTCTGAAGATCAGTAGTTTAAATCTTAAAAGGATTAAGCAATTTTTGATGCAGATTACAATTCCCCAGAGTTCTTATTGAATTATACAGTAATGTGATATTATGATTACAGAGGAATGCACTTGAAAACAATCTCAGAGTTTATTATAGTAAAAATAAAAGAAAATCTTTTAAGTGTTAAGACTACCAGTGTTTATGAAGAAAAAAGCCCCCAAAACCCAGAAATTACTCTGATAGCAGTGCAGTAAGCTGGAATAAAATCATGATTACTAGAAAAGGTACAACTGTGGTTCATATTTTATATGAGAGTAAAGATACCAAATAAAGAAAAACAATGTGAAAGTTTAGTAACTTAACATTATCTTTTGGTTTTTTTCCTTCCTAGTGAGACCTGAAAACTTTAATTCCTTTTTACTTAACACTTAGGACAAGGGTGAATTTCCTTTTGCAAGCTTAAAAACTTCACCTTTCCATCAACAAATTCTAATGAAACCCCTAGTTAAAACCCAAGTGTTGGTTATGTTGGGTTAAATAAAACACATTATGTATTTAAAAAAAAAAAACCCAAGTGTTTTTTGACAGATATTCTTGATTCAAATTATTATTCCAATGAGGGGGGTTTTAATGTGGAAAGCTTGAATTTGAGTCAAAGTACTGATTTTTTGTGGGGTTTTTTGGATGTAATTTTGTGCCATGGAATCTGCAGTTTGTGTGTTCCTGTGTTCCATCCTTTTCAGTGCTCTAGCAGTTGTGCTGGAGGTATTCAGCGTAGAGCTGTGGTTTGCCAGGATGAAAATGGACAAAGTGCCAGTTACTGCAATGCAGCCTCCAAACCCCCAGAATCAAAGCACTGTGATTCGGGGCCTTGTCCACGGTGGAGCTACGGAAGCTGGGGAGAAGTAAGTCATACTATCTCCTAAACTTGTGGAGATTATGACATCTCCCAAGACTGAAAGTTAAGCACTTCATATTGTTACTGTTGGATAATCTTACTTCACTGTCCTACAGAGAAAAGATTTTTTTTTTAATTGAGTCAGTAAAAATATGTTCTTTTAATAGACATTGTGTCATGGTATAAATCACTCATTCATGATAGGAAATATATACTCCAGATTTTTAACAGAATCCTTTGTGCTAGCCAATAGGTCTGTGACCTACTAAAACCTCTCTAAAAGTAGTATATTATTGTTTTAATTTCTTAGAAAATTAGATGGATATAGACAATTAGAGTGATATATAGGCATGTTTATATCCTTCTATCCATATCAAATGAAGCCTGAACCATTCATTTGGTGAATCTTTTAAATGGAGAGCTGTCAATTATTGAGTGCTTTCTTCATGTCCTGGCATTCTTTTAGGCACTGGGATTATGAAGATAGTTTTAAAAATGGTTATAATGAATACTAATTCCACCTATATTATGCATGAGAAAGAAGAAAGACTTACATTGGCTTTGGATGAATAAAACAAACTGCCTAATTTAATTAGTCAGATATTTTTGCTGAATGATTTTAGTACATATTTTCTTTCCATAAGGAGTTTGGAAATCATTGTTTAAAGATACACTCTGACCAGGTGCTAATAAATAGCAAGTACCTCTTTAAAATGTACTTTTACTATTTTCCAAAATGAAAGTAACTTTTTAATTTCTGAGTTAAATCTCATAGTGAAAATTCAAATAAAATGAAAAATTGTGAAAAGATAAGAACTTTTAACATTTGATACATTTCCTGCCAGATTTTGTTCTGTGTGGGTTCCAGAAATAGGTTCATACTATACATGCCACTTTGCCATCTGCTGTTTTCATGTAATATATATATACTGAACATCTTTCTATGTTCATAAATTTTGATCTCCCTTATTAGCTTTCATGGCTACACAGTCATCTTTTGATAGGATACCATACATTATGTAGTTAATACCTATTACAGTACCAATTCTCAAAATTTTGTCTTTTTTAAAAAAATTATAGAACTAAAACTTTGATTTATTTTTTACCCAGGAAGAAATGTTGAGAATTATAAGGATTCTTATATTTCTTATATAAGAATATAAATATATTCTTATATATTTCTTATAATTATAAGATTATAAGAAAGGATAAATTTAAATTCTAGCAATACTGATTATGTACTCAACATTGAATAAAGCAATATAATATTCTTTTTGAAGCCACATAGTTTTGATTTTTCTTCTTATTTTTAGTGTACACAAACATGTGGAGGAGGAATAAAATCACGATTCGTAATATGTCTGTTTCCCAATGGCCAAATGTCACGAGAGCAAAACTGTGAAATCTTAAACAAGCCACCTAGTGTGGTACAATGTCATGTGCATGCTTGCCCTGATGATGTATCATGGCATCGGGGACCATGGAAATCGGTACGATAGTATTCTTATTTTTATCCTTCTGTTTTGTTTTGTTTTTCTATGTTCCTTTTACTTTAATTTCCTTTCTTCATAAATTGTGATGCACACATTTTATCTTCTGATTTTTTTTAAAGTAGACCATTGGCCCTCTTGGCTTGATAGTTTGAAAGAAGAATCATTCAATTTCAAGTACTGTAATATATATATATATATATATATATATAAAATAGTTTTATATGTATTTATTTTTTTATAAGTGAATTTTGAACCGTAGCACTATTCTAATGGCAGTATCTTTCTCCAGTACACCTTTGGCTTGCCCACAAATTAACTGGAAATATTTTACTATTTACATTTGTACATAATGTTAACATTGTGCTTATAACAATGGCGAGTTAAGGCTGTGTCTTGTTTGAGTATATAACTGTTTGTGGCTTTTGTCTGTCAGTGTCCAATAACTGATCTAAAAGCAAGTAACATTCTTGTTTTTATCATTGTTAAACTTAGTATTTTGTTTGGAAATGTGAAAATATTGTATTAAAAAATATAGAGAAATTTACTTACACAAAGTAAATTAATTGTTTACAGTTTGTCACATACATCATGGAAAAGTATGATTTATATAGTAGTTTATAAGAATATTCATTTCTTCCACTGTGTGGAGTTACTGTGTTTTGAACCGTTTTAATTTTTTATTTTTTTTGGAGCCATAGACAAAATTCATAAATATTTATGAATGATTAATTTCCTTTAGTATTTTTCAAATACCAGGCTTTGAAGAATAATTAATATATAAATATATTGAAATTAGCATTTTGGTCACTTTTGATATTTTAAATCATGAACAACTAAGTATACTTCTCTCAGGTGAAAAACTGATTGGAGTCTATAATCTATTTATAATTAAATTTATAAAGTTAAACAGTTCTTTATTTGGAAAATAATTATAACTCTGGTTTTATATCCAACCCTGATGTGTACACTTGTTTTACTTCACCCAAGTCAAAGCTTTATGATGAAATGTAAACCTGTTTCAATTCATGCTATTTGAAGAACAGGTCAAGTTCCAGTTCAGGCTGAAATTCATCTTTAGAGTCAGTGTGACTGATACAAAACAACAGAACATTTTAACTTTATAGGAGGATCTTAAAGTTAAATGGCTGCATTAGAAGTAGAGAGCCATTACTTTTCAGGAACTAACAAAAAACGTATTTTGCTATGGAAAGCAAAAATTATTAAGCAATACTTAATAATATGTTCACTGACCATCTGCTATATCCTAGGTGCTGTGCTACAGGAATAATAAAGACATATTTCTTACCCCTATGGAGTTTACAGTTTAGTTGGAGAGATGTGAAGTACTGTAGGAACTCACTATAAAGATATTTTTTGTTAGTCATTTTAGATTGGAAATTCACTTTCTCCTTACTATATCTCTGTTACATTTTCTTTCATTTTATTGGTTTAATTTGCAAGCCTAGTTCTTAATAAGACTTAATCCATAGATTGCCTTCTTGGAATTTTGCCTCAATTAGGAAAGCAGACACGAAGGTTTTATTTTCCCCACTCGTTCATGAATTCATTAATTCACGAAGCATTAGACATTTACTTATGTCTCCTGCTTTGTGCCAGATATTGAAGTTCCTAAAATTGTGCTTTTGAATCAGATTTTCTATTTCAGGGGTCAGCAAACTATGAAATCTGACCCATTGCCTATTTTTGTAAATAAGTTTTATTGGAACACAGTCATGCACAACTTTTTATGTATTATCTATGGCTGCTTTTGCACTACAAAACAGAGTTCATTAGTTGCAATAGAGACTGGCCCTCAAAGCCTGAAATATTTACTGTTTGGTCCTTTCTGGGGAAAGCTTGTTGACTCCTGTTCTATTTAATAACATTATAAAACTTTTTAAATTTAATGTAAAATGTACTTAAAGTTATAGCATATTAGAATTGCAAATATTCATTTGGGGTCAGTTTTAGATGTTTTTGATCCTTTAACATTTTAAAATATCTTAATGTTTATCAATCTTCTCTACATATTCACTGTAACATTCACATAATTTTTCCCCAGCTTTATTGAGATATATATGGTCTTATTGTATAAGTTTAAGGTGTACAACATCACACAATGTTTCTTGTATTGGAATAATATCTAATACTACATTCCAATATATTTGTGTCATGTTATTTTTTTGTATGTAAATGATGTCATAAGTGAAAAACCTGAATGTTCATTAAAGACCCTGTGTAGAGGTAACTTTTTTCAACCTCACAAAAAACAAATGACCAAGAAAACAATAACCACAAATTAAAAAATAGTAGGACAAAAATATAAAAGTCTTCAATTATTTAATACATGTCTGTTCCACAAAGGAGTTCATTGACTAATTCAGTCCTTGCACTAGGAAAGAACTATAATTTTTTTGATAAATTGAGGATAAAAATTTAAAAATCACAGTAGATGTATATATCAGAATTTTTATAAACTTTATTTATTAACTTTTTATAGGTATAAAATAAATATATATCATTAGAGTATCTGGATTTCTTATTATATGAAGAATTTTATTCCTTAAATTAGCCTTTTATATTAAAAGGGTTTAAGTGATCTGAAGTTTTGTTGTTAAAACCAGATATAACCCTTTACCTCTTTCAGTGTTGTTGCATATTAGCCAAATTTCAGAATACCTCTAATTAACATATCAGGTTGATATTCTTTCATGTACAACTTTAATTTCGGATCCTATTTACTAGGTTAGAAAATTAAGAAATGTATGTATATATATACATGTGTGTGTGTATATATATATATATATATATACACACATATATGAGTGACATGAAATCTTAAACACTTTTCATTTTAAAGCAAAATTAAAATACCAAGTGCTAAATCATTAAAATGTAACTAGGAAAAAAGTTGTAAATATACATTTAAATTTTCTCCATGTTGGAAACCTTGTGTTGTAATAATTTATAAGCATGATTAAAGAAAGGAATAAATAAATCTTAACGTATGTCTGTTAATTTAATGACTGCATTTTTGTGATTAGTCAATGTGAAATGATTGTATTTTAACCCTTGCTTATTAATGATGTGTTGTGGCTTTGTGCTTTGCATAATTCACATGTATGTTATATTTTTATTCCTTGGATCAGTACCTAAAATGTTTTAAGTCACTGAACAGATCCTGTATTATAATGAATGCCTTTTTTCTTTTGATGTATTTTTCTTAAATAACAAATTGTTAATTTTTCTTATTAAACATTTAATTGTTGAATAGTATACGTTTTCATAATTTTACTGAGTATATGTATAAGCTACTGCTATTTTTCAGATAATCCTATTAGAAACTAACATTGGTATTTAAAAATAAGATTTATTGTTGGCTATCAATTTTTAAATACTAGAAATTTTAATATTCTTTTCATATATTATAAATAATGAATAAAAATTTGTGATGTAAGCAAATTCATTTAGTAAGTTAACAATAGATGTGCTCTTGCCCAGGGTAGTCTTTAAAAGATGAGTAAAAGTTTTATTTTTCCTTTATATTGGAAGGGACACTACATGTAACATAAACTATTCTAGCAAATGCTCTTTAAATAAATTTATATTAACTTATCTTTATTTCCCCCTAAACCTCATTTAACTGACTTATTTTCCTAGAATCTTCCTACATAAAATGAATATTTTTTTATTCCCTACATAAAATGAATTCATGTTTGGTAAGAAAATGTTGTGTATTCCATTGTGTTCTGGGGTTAATAATGATCACACAGAGGTAAAGAGAGTATTTTTCCCATTCAAGATTGTTTTTTCCTCTAAAAATGAGAAAATTATTTTTTAAAAAGGAAAGCTTGATACTTGAACCCTCTTGATGCTAATCCTTTTCCCCAAGTGTCTCTTTTTAAAATAATACCCTCCTGTAGCATTGTGTTAAAAAATATATATATGTGTATATATATAGAGAGAGAGCACTAAATTTCTAATATGATACAACAGAATGTGACAAATAGAGGCGCTTTCAGAAATGAGCATGGGGTAGCTGTACACACTTAGTAAATCTGCAGTTTGTCAATTTAACAGTTTTGTGTAACAGAAGAACACTGAGGGACTGAGCAGAGGGGTCAGGCAGCCTCTTAAACTGTAGCTCCCACTCAAGGTGGAATGTACTTGGGAAGGAACTTGTTACTGGCTCCACTGCTCCTAAGACCAGAATCAGCCAGGGGAACAAGGTAATGTGTGGGGAAATGGTTTCAAGAAACTGTCCATTCTTTGTAAAGTGGAGTGTTCAGTAAAACAATTTATAGTAATCAGTTATTTTCGTAAATTTGGAAAAGACACACGCAAGTATAGCAACAGACTGGAAATCTATTTTATTTCCAATTTATCATAGAAATCTGTTGAAATAATGTTTCCATTTATTATATTGCCATATCATTCTATGGTACATTCATCAACTCTCCCCCAAATTATGAGCATCCCCTACATGTTCGGCATTGTGTTAGTCACTAGACGTAAATCAGGCACAATCCCTGTGTACAAGGAGTTTGCAGTTTAGTGGGGAAGGTACCAGATAAACAGATGATTAGAAGCAGAATGGGATTCCTATCTTATTTCAGTAACAACTTTGTGATTTATAATATTAAAGACTCATAATATCGGGGGCTCAATAGATTATAATTATCCAAGAATTGGTAATAAGAATTGTATTTGAAAGCATAGTAATTATTCCAGTAGATCCTTCTAGAAAGCCTTAACTAGCAGGAGGTATTCCATTATAACCTGGCTAGAGATGAGTGGCGTCCAAGTCTCTGTGCTAGAAGAATAGGTTAGTTTTTGCCTAATCCCAGCATCTTTTTCTTTTGTCTGTGTGTGTGCATAAATTTCATGAATCACCGAAAGGGAGAATGTAGACTGATTTATAGTTTGCCCTAGATATGATGCTTTGAAAATAATTTTGGAGATACAAATGGACCTTGCAGGTTTGAAATGTGTGACTTAGGAAAAATTTAAGGAGATAATCTAACGATGAGAATGTAAAAAAAGATACTTGTAAGTGTGTTTGGTTGAGTGAAGTTAGAATGTAGAGTTTAAAATAACTCTAAAAAACATGTCAACGTGAAATGGTGATACTGCTATATTTTTCTTTATATGAAGAAAATGGATGGTCATGTTTCCATTGTAATTCTGTTTTCCCAGGCATAATGCTTCAGAATGTTAAAGAATTTCTGGAAATAGATTTTTAGATGTTTTAGAAGAACAGTCTCAGTATTCTACAATATCTATGTGCTGTAGGAGATATACAGGCATGGTTAATATTAGTGCATTTATTAGATCCCTAATTTTTTGTTATAATTTTGTGTCAACTTTCGGTAGACTGAGAATCAGATTTTAGTTCCTATATAATTACAACAGAGTCAAACATTAACACTTTAAAGAGTCTATTTGACATTTTCTAGACAATTTCTAATTTTTAATTATACGTACATTTCTCAGTAAAATATTTTGATCACATACCCTTATATATTATTATATATCTATACATTGCAAGCATAAACTAATATATAAATGTAATTTATAGAACATATAAATTTAAAAGGATAAGATGAATATTAAATACATTTTTAATTTTATGGATAATAAAGTTTTTCTCTCAGTGAACTATTATTGTACTCATCTCATGTTTAAAAAGTGGTAGAATGTTTCATTAGTTTGAAAATCTTGTTTTAGTACTGTTAGAGCAATTCAAAAGTCTGGTTTATTCCAATATGTGATTTCAGTAGCTTCCATAGCTGAAAAAATTACTTTGCTAAATGCATACCTCCATATAGCAAAGTTTATCACTGGATGTTCCTATTATAAACTAGTCATTGATTTTAAATCATCGGATCATACCAGTTATTTTAAAAAATTTTTTTGAAAATTGACAAATTTCCATTTTCCATTCTGTCATTTGCTTCTTGAAAAGTACTGGAAGGGGTTATATCTTTATATTTTAACAAATACTGTTAAAACAGTGAAACTTTGAAAGATTTGGAAGCAATTTAAACATATTAGAAAATCTTGCTCCAAAGTTTTAAAAATACACTGGAGAATTTCTGTCGTTGGCATACTTATGGTAACAAAGTCCCATAACACTAGAAACACTTCCAAACATTTCAAAATGTTCTCTCCTTAGAAGGATTTTCCAAAAGCAGTTGCTTTCTCATCCAATCTTAAATGTTTCCTTTATCTTAAAGGAGAGATTATAAGTCTATTTGTTTAAGTGACAGGTATAACATTTTAATCCTTATCATAGAAAAAATCAGCAAATTTGGAACAAGCCTCTTTTCATAATAGAAAAATTAATAATTCATCTTCATGACCCCATTTGGTAATTTGAACACAATCGGCAAAACTCTGTGACTTAAAACTGAAAAACCAGCAGGAGCAGTGTGTCATGGCACTCATCTGATTATAGTGTTATGAGTTGATACATGTACTGTAATCTGTTCATCTTCCTAAGTGGGTGTGTGTGAAGTGTGGTGGGTACACTGAAAGTGAGTGGCAAGTGATGATCTCCCTGCCAGGATACCTAATGTATTATATGCATTACATATCAGGCTGACATATAACCCCATATAGCAAAGCTTATTTTCTTACTTTAGATGAAAACAAATGTGAACAGAGACTATTAAAAAATGTTTTTGGTACTCCATTGAATCACCTTGCCTCTGAGATATACTTGAGACTTAACGGTTCAGTAACATCTATAAAACCTTATACGTTACACAGTAAAGATTGGAATTATGTAATTTGTTTTCATAGACACCATCATCTGCTTCTTGGTTGTACTCCCCTACCCACATGATTGGGTAAACTTAAACTCACCAATGTACCTAAATCTAGTAGGCTATATCTAGGAAGGTACTCTGTCACGTCCTATTGTGATATGACCTTTGTACTAAAACCCTGGTATCATATAATATGCATTATATGACATTCATATATTTGTGCAAGTTAAATGATGTATTACAAAGTTTTTGGTAGATCACATAACAAATTCTTCTCTATCAGTTGTAACTGAGCTCTAAGGTGATCCTCTAAGACTGCTCTGAGCTATTTTCAATCTCCCTGAACTTTTGACATTTTGCAGTTGTGACCCAGGGAGACTCAGAGACTTTGGAGGTAACTATGAAGGGAATGGTGGCCACTGAGCTCCCAAAAATTAATCCCCATCAATCCATTCAAGGTTATTAAGAGCCCATCTGTAACAGACACTGGGCTAAGAAAGCTAAAGATGAATAAGAATGGCATACTGTACTCAAAAGATTCACAGTCCAGGGAAAAATAAATATATACACAAATCACAAGGCAGAAATGGATGTCATGGAAAGTCAGAAAATGTGCATCCAGTTGGAGAAACATAGGGCTTTATCAAGAAGGCATAAGCCTTGATGGGTAGATAGGATTTGAGTGGGAAAGGAGGAACCAGGTTGGAGATCACGCTGAGCAAAACCAGAGGCCAGAAAAAGTAGTTATTTGACTAGTGTAGGTTGGTTTGTGAGAGACAAGGGGCAAGAATAAAGTTAGAAATATGAAATATGAATTGAGCCATAGCAAGGAGGACCAATAAGTATCATGCTTAAGAGAATTTAAAAATGGAAAAATTCTTTAAGTTTGTTAAAAAACACTGAATTTTTTGGAGTGGGAACACAGCAGTGTTTTAGGAAGATTCATAGGCAATTCTCATCATAAATTATAAACACATTGAAAATATCAGAGACTGGAGATGAGAAGTCCAAGAGGGGACTCTTCGAAAAGTTTAGAGTGATGATTTAGGGACTGTTCAGTTACTCATCAAGTATTTATGGATTACAACACTCGAATTGTAATGGAGTAGAATAAGCTGGTAGAGGAGAGATTCATGGGACTATTTTTTGCAAATGGGAGGAAAAGATATATAAGAGAACATCTTGTCAAGTACTGTATTGTCAAGATAATAAAGTTGAGAAAAGTCACGTTGGATAATTTTGAGATAAATTAAGTTTGGGCTTGAAGAGAGTAAAAAGTTTGGGCAATGAGTCAATTTACTATGCTTACAAACTGCAGATTGAGCGGCCCATTTGATGGTGTATAACTTGGCTTTGTATTAGTTTCACGTAAGAGAATATAATCTTGACTTCACCAAGAGAAATGTAAATTTTCATTTACCAAAAGAGTTTGAAGCAATATCATTATTCCTAAGCCTACTGAAACTTTTAATAGTAAGTCTATTCTAGATCTTGTGATTAAGAGTTGTGGTGTTAGAATGCCTACGTTTGAGTTAAAACTGCTATTATTTAACTGAGTGACTTTTGGAAAGTTACTGAACATTTCGAAGATTTTGTTTCATAGAATATAATAATAGTGCCTACCGAAAGAGGACACTTTTTAGTATTAAATGGACAATGGGTAAAGTGATTAGCATAGGGCCTGTTACTTAAAGACTCAATGTATTTTGCTTTTTATTATCACATCCAATAATAAGTACTAACTCTCTTTCCTCAAAAAGCTAAAAATCCAAACGCAGTAGATAAGTATAACACATTGAACAATCTGCAACAAGATCTACTGAAGCAAAAATACTCTAGTGTAAGAAAGAAATCAATTCAGACTAGAGTTTGGCTTCTTCTTCAAACTTTTAGGAAATGTGACATTCAGCAATACTTTCAATCATAAAGGTACAATTCAGTGAATTTTAGTGAACACACCTGAGTAGCCAACACCCAGACCAAGAACAGTACCCCAGAAATTTCCCCACATACCCCTTGCAATCACTGTACCCCCCAAAGCTACCCATATTCTGACATCAAATATCACTGATAAGTCTGCCTGTCTTTGGACTTTATATAAATGGAACTTAGAGAATTTGTTTGTGAGAGTCACAATATGACATTTGTGTGATTCATTCATGTTGCATGTAATTGTAGTTTCTTATTACATTCTAGTACTGCATGAATAAATTTGTTGTGTGAATAAATTAATGAATTTATATGAATATGCTCCAGTTGACAAGCAACTGGAGTTGTTTTTAATTTGGGATATACAAATAATGCTGTTATGAACATCTCTCACACATGTTTTTGGTGAACATGTATATGCACATCTGTTGGGTAGGTAGACAGGAGTTGAATCTTGGTTAATGCTTAGGTTCTGGTTTAGTAAATACTGACAGACAGTTTTCTGAAGGGTTGTATGGGAATTACAGTTGCTCCACATCCTTCCCAACACTTGATATTATCAGACTTTAAAATTTATAATCTTCATGGATTTCTCTTAAGTTATTCATTCAGTAGATATTTACATAGCAGTTAGTGTGTGTTAACGATGGTTGCATAGTACTTGGTGTGGAGGATAAAAACACGAATGTATCATGAGATAGAAGATATTACATATTACAGCTGGATAAAAAAAGACTAAAGCAACAACAAATTAATACATTTAAAGAGATGACTATCATCATTTTTGAGACAAACGTTTCTTTTAATGTGATATTTATTAATAGCAGGAAATATGATTCTAACCTAGTTCCAAAATATAAACAAAAACAGAATTGAAAATACTGTGGCAAGCAGTCAGACTTCTGGGGAAGAGAACTTTGGTGGAATTATTAAACTTGTCAAAAAAAGGCTTGCCCAAAGTAGAACCATTTTTATTTCTAGCCTGTAATTTTTTCAGGGTATAAATATATTCACAAAAGTATTTTTTTCTTATAGTAGACTTTACCCATCATAAACAAATGCAAATATGATAATATTCAATAGGTAGAACCAGAAAGCATTTTGTGTGATTAAAGATTAATCACTCTGGGATATCATTAAATATAGTGTGAGAATTGAAATGTACAAATTGTACCGTGTAAATGGTGATGTGTGCTCTGTGAGAATATATTCTTTATAGGAAAGTGAAAGAATAAAAGGAACTTTTTACTGCCACACTAATAAAAAATGACTCCATATTCTACCACCAGAGTTTGCATCCTTCCATCTGAGGGAAGCTTTTTTACTGCTTATTCATAGGCCTTAGGAATATTTTCAGATCTGGGAATAGGGAAGATAATCAGGCCTGGCTCCTCTCACATCAGTGGACATTTCTTCAGCATCCAGGCTCCAAAGAACAGTAGGAGCTCATATGGGCTCCAGTCTCCAAGTGAGCATTTCGTTGCTAAAATTGGCAAGATCTTAATTTTAGATGAAACCAGGAGATGTTTCTCATCTCTGCTGATCCACAAGGCACCCCATAGAATCAGTAAAACAACAACAAAAATCTTGGAGAAAGAGATCTAAATTACATGAAGCTTTCTTTTCTATGTAATTTTGGTAGAATTAAGGGCCATTCAACTCTACCTCATTCAGATAACATAAACTGCATATTTAAGTGATGTTTGTTTGTATGTATTTGCTCGTTTTTTTTCTACATAACATTTTTTCATTCAGTAAACATTTATAGATGTGGTTTCTGACCTTATTAAGTTTAGAATTCTCATTTATTTTTTATTTCAGCATCTTTAATGTGTGGGCATATTTTGGTAGAAAGTCTAGTTATTTTTGTTGATGCATAATTTATACATGAAAATCATCCTAATATCCAAATTTCTATTATGTTAACAAGGATATGGTATTTATTTAGATATAATTAAATAGGCCATTTAAGATTATGGTTTATATTGAGGAGAGCTTTGGAGACATTTTTTGTATTTCATGAAATTAAACATTGTCTTCAAGTTTTTATGCCTGTGTCACTCTCAAACTATGAGGATTTTTTAGTTATTTTTAAGTCAAAATATGGAGAAAACTTGTACATAAAACTCACTTCCTTATTGACTGGGAAAATGTTTCCATGTATATATATATTAATACTTAGGAAAACTCTAGAGAAGTTTTTAAAAGAGAAATTAGTTGGAAAGATTTTAGCTGTGGCTATGATAATGAAAAGCAGATTCTTTTTTGAAAGCTATTTTATCAGAAACTAAAATTTATAAGTCTGGGAATAACTTCATGATTTCATTCAGATACCTATGTCATAGTGAATGAGGCAATATAAAACTATAAGATTTATTTGAAATTTCTTAGGAAGTAAAGGATGGCATATTCTCCTACCAATGGATGTCCTGTAATTCAGGTGTGCAGGAATTTGGATTTTCTGGTTTGAGTAAATAATACAGCTTTAAAAATAAACCCATAAATATATATCTAAAAAGTTAAATTATTGTGATTCTTGAAATGTTTTAAAAATACTGTTTTCTTACATTTTTTTGGTATTATACCTTTAAAATTGGTAGAGACTTTCAATTTCCTCTTTCCTATCCTTCTACACAAAGCATACATTATTTACTAAGTTTCTCATCTGAATTATACACAGTTTCTATGTTGATGAACCTTTCTAAAGTTGGAGACCATACATAACATAATCCACTTCTTTTTAGGAAAATTATATGACTGCTCTTCTGTATTTTGAGGTAAAATTGATATATATGGAATATTCCTCTGTAACTCTCATTCTGCACCTTGAAGTAAGAATACATCAAATTCCTCCTCTACAGAGCAAATACTTGAAGGCAGCTATTTTTCTGTTTTCCTGGTTAAATATATTTATTTTGTTCAACTCTTTAATCATTGTAATCACCTTTTTTTACTTCTCTCTCAAAATCTAACATCTAGAATTTCATTCATTAGCAAAAATGGTCTAACTGTAAAAAGAATATTGCCACCCTTGATATGAACACTGAGCCCAATATAATCAATATTGCATCAAATTTCAGTTCCTAGTGGTCACCTAGTTTTTTTTATACTGATCTTACATCAGTATAAGCCTAATATGTATGGTATATGATACTGTTATTAATCATTTTATTTTTCCTTAGGAGTAGATATTTTTAAGTAAAAGTATAGAACTTCTATTTTTTCTCTAGTAGTTTGCATTCGTATAGTTTTTATTTAAATTCTCATATTTGACTTTTAAATAAATCCTTCCAACTTTATGTCATAAGTAAATTGGGAAGTGTGCATTTCATGTCTTCATAAAGTAATTAATAGTCTCCTCCATACCCAGGTGGATCCAGAGCTCAAGCACATACCTCTAGAGAGAGCTCACCCAGTTTGGCATTGATCTCCATTAATGAACTAAATATCATCGATTACAGTTTTGAATATAGTCTTATTAATGTAACACATGTACATAGTTAAAAAAATAAGTGATGCTAAAATGCTGATAAAGAAAAAAAGCTATCTCCTGTTGCAGTCTTTCCTAACCCAGAATTAATCTTTAAATCCTTTTATCTATGTCTTCTGATACGTAATTCCTTATTCCCGAACAGGCTTACTTTGCTATTTATTGATGCATCAAAAAAAAATAAATTACCTATTGACTTCCTTTTATAGAGGTTGACTATTTAATTCCTAAATGGACTGCTAATTCTACAATCCTATCTTCAAAATAAATCTTGATTCAGTCAACAGTTAGTGTTCCTTACGTCACTGTGAAGCCAAGTAGTGTACTTTGAAGCACTGTGCTCCTTTTTGAAAAATTAATTAATTAATTTATTTTTTGGCTGCGTTGGGTCTTCGTTGCTGCATGCAGCCTTTCTCTAGTTGCAGTGAACGGGGGCTACTCTTCACTGTGGTGCGCGGGCTTCTCCTTGTGGTGGTTTCTCTTGCTGCGGAGCACGGGCTCTAGGCGTGCGGGCTCAGTAGTTGTTGCGCACGGGGCTTACTTGCTTTGCAGCATGTGGGATCTTTCTGAACCAGGGCTACGAACCTGTGTCCCCTGCATTGGCAGGTAGATTCTTAGCCACTGCGCCACCAAGGAGGTCCCTAAAGCACTGCTCCTTTCTTGCACAACTCTGATTTTCCTAGAGTTAGTAACTGCTTCCTTTAAAAATTTGCTTAGTTTTTCTTTGAATGTTCCAATTATTATTTTTTCTCTCAAGTGCTTGAACACGTATATAAAATCTCTATGAATGTTTTTTTCTAAATGCTCAGATATTTCTCTTTCCTAGACTCCTCCCAGAGCCCCCTGACCCCCAGTCATCCTCTTCTGATCTGGCCAGGACAAACAACCTTGCTGACCATTCTCTAATCCTGTGAAGCCTTTCACTCAGTTTCGATTATGATGACTTTTTCTTGCATCACATGTTTTTTTTTTTTTTTTTAATTTACTCTTGCATATGAAAACACTTTTCCCTGTATCTTCTGGAAAGATGAAAAATGGGAGGTACATTTTTCCTTTTGTGCAAATCTGAAAATGTCTTTGGTCAGTCCTCATATTTCATTGATAATTTGGCTGGTTTTAGAATTCTGGCTTGAAAATAATTTCCCTCAGAATTTTTAAGGGATTATCTTATCCTCTAGCATTCTGAGATGTCTGGTGATTCTGACTCCTCATTTGTTGTAGGTGCCTTTGTCTTCATGTCTGTGTCACTGAAGCTTTTGGTATCCTTGTCCCTGTTGTTCTGATATTGCATGATAAAGTGACTTAGTGTTTGTGTGTGTTTAAAATTCAGTTTGTTAGGCATTCTATAGGCCCTTTCATTAAGGAGACTTGTGCTGAGAAAATCAACTTTGTTATTTCTTGGATAATATCTATGCAACTATTTTCATTGTTCTTTCTTGAACTCTTTCTAGTTGAATATTAGAATTCTTGATCCTCTAATTCTCTTATTTTCTGTCTCTGTCATTTGATTTTACTTGATGGGAAACTTTGTCAGTGTATAAACCATCTCTTGAATTATTTATGTTATTACATATTGAATTATCCAAAGCCTTTTCTTGCATTCTAATTGCTTTGGGGCCATAGTATTCTATTCTTCTTTTGCCCATATAGCATCTAGTCTCTCTCTCTCTCATATTAATTACTGTTTTTTTGAGGGGAGATTCTCTCTTGATGGTCTCCTTATCCTTTGGACCCTTTCTTTGGGTAAGGGTGGGAGTGGTTTTCTGGTTTTCCTATGGAAGTCTTTTCTTTCAAAAGTTGATAATTTTCTGCAGCTCATATTTAAGAGTAAGGCACTAGAGAATTGATATGAAACTGCGTTTGGATAGCATCTAGTGACTGATGATATTCCCTGTAAGTCAATAGTTTAAGGTCTTTTCTCTTGGAGACACAGTTTCTCAGAGAAGAACCCTTGAACCCCCTGCCAGTGAGCAAGAGTACTCTGGGCAGAGAGATTAAGGGTCAAGAGTTCAATGCGTAGAATTCCCTTATTCTTCCTCCAGCATCCCCAACTCTGGAACTCCTGCAATTTAATTTCTCCAAAGAATAAACCCCTCATCTACCTAAAGAGGAGTTGAGGAGATGTAGCCCTTCTTGTTGCATCCAGGTGCTAAGTGGTTCAGAGGTCTTGTAGGTACAAGGTTGTCTTGCTTCACATTGGTCTTTTCTCTTCTTTGCATCTTCCAGTCTGTTTTATTGGCTTTGACTTTGTGGGTTGAAAAAAAAAATCAAGGAGGGAGGGGGAAATGAACACATATGATCACTCCATCATTTTTAACGGAAACTGGTTAGGTTTTTGTTGGGGTTTTTTTTGACCATATGTCTATTCACCTCCTATTCTTTCTCTTCCTTCTCTCTGCTCTGAAATAACTTGAAGTATGTCTGATGAGTTTTTCAGCATCTTGGTAAACAGAATTTTTTTACAGAGGGAACAAGATAGGGTCTTACCTGAATTCCCTTGAGGTGGTTACCCTCCTCTCACTACTGAATGAGCTACAAATGTATGAGTGTTGAACCATGCCCCTATTCCATTCAAGTGTTTAATAGAGAAACCCACACCATGGATTGTATTTTCACTACCTTTTTTAAAATTTATTTACTGAGGATTTGGGAAAGGAAGAAAAAGTCAGGGGAACGGAGGTTTAATATGACTTTAGAGTATTGTGTCAAGCACTGTTTTAGGTTCATTCATCCATTATCACCTTTAATCTCACAACTACCCTGAGGTGTAGGTGTTATTATTGCCACTTTATGATGAGAAAACTGAGGACTAGGAAGGTTAAGACCTAGCCCAAGGCTGTTCAACTGCTGACAATTGAGGTTCAAGTGTAGGTCTCTGATTCCAAATCCCATGCCCTTTTTATTATTCTATCTTCCACTCCCCAGTAGTAAAAACTATAAAACCCCGCCTTAAATTTTAACATAAATAATCTTTATCTGATTAATATAATTTTAAAGTTAGCTTAAGTTCACTGAAAAATTAATCCCGAAAACATTTTTGCCTCACAACTTTTATTGCATATGATAAATAGACATAAATAGGTGCAGTGGGTATCGCTCCTTTAATTTCAACTCTGACTTTTCCCTTATCAAAGCCTTCATAGAGCTCATTTTTTATTTCTCATCTGAGAGTTCTCTGTGCATATTCCTTTTCAGATCTTTATAACCCTACTTGAAAGCAAACTTCTTGGCTTTACTTCTGTTAACTCCCACAGCTAGCATGAAAACATTTGTAGAAACTTGAAATGGTAAATCCTGCTATTCTGTTGGCACTTGATTTTAAGAATTTTGTAAATGTTACCATAGTAAGTAATGCCTTGAAAGTCAATCTATTTTTTTAAAGGTATGCTTTAGTTATTTTTCTGATCTCTTTACCTTTTTATGGTCTACCCACACTGAATAGTTTTCTGCTTTGTTCCATCCAGGAAAGCAGATGCTCATGGTTCTGAATGCAGCTCCCAGGGGTTAAAATGTGGGTTTTTATCACGGAACGTGCCATACCATCTAACAAAAGTAACGTCCCAGTTGTTGTGATTTGTATAAAGACATCAAGAAAAAGTAAATGCACAATAATGGCCCCTAAAGAATTGTTAAAATTAGACAAGAGTTATATTATTCTCATATTGAGAGTAACAGTTTTTTTCCTGATACCATGTAATTGTTAAGATTTATGTTAGTGAGTCAATAAAATCTCTGAACAGGAACCCTTTAGATGAGATTTTACAGAGGAGTCTGAAATGTTCATTACTCCTTTGTAATGCACACACACTATACTATTAGACAGAAAGTTAAAAGAATAATCTACAAGCTTTAAACTAATGCCAGTTTTTCCTGAGCAATTTTATTTGCTACAAATAGTGCTTACATTTGAATTAGACTTACATTTACTGTTGCTTCCAGCAAAATAAACCTGAGTTCAGTAACTCATGTTTGCAGGTTTATAGGGATTGTTTATCAAATCTTATTATTGAAGAAAATGAATCCAATAATTGAGTATTTTAGTTATCATATACTGGGGTGATTTTTATCCCAATTTCCTAATATTTATGTGTGGAAAACAGTATATGATAAGTGAAATTTTCTGTATAAAGTACTTGCATGAGTTATTGCAATTTTGCTTCAGGTTTTATATTTGAAAGTGAAAATAATCACAGAATTTTTCCATAGCCATAATTATATTATAGTAAATTATCTTTAAATATTACTTGCAATTGAATTAGCCAGATAAATTATACATGAGATAATTGTGTTGCATTGACTAGCTTAGAACTGTAAGTCCATTTTGTGTGTGTATGTAAATAGATACATATATACCTGCCCCCCAAAATTTTAGAACATGAAATAGAAATCAAAATATTATAATTTTTACAATAATATAAATGTGAAAGTTTACTGGATATGTTTGTTATTAAGCATATATTTCTTTGTCCTTTAAGTTGAGACTCAAACATCTTTGCAAATGAATCTGACTTGAAAAATTTTAAATGTCTAAATTTGCAGATTTTAAATATAATCAGATACAATGCAACTGAATGAAATATTTCAGTAGTACGTATTCTAAAAACCAAATGCTGTCTTGGATTATTAAAGCTGCGTAGTCAAAGGGTGTCTGTAACAGGTTAAAAAGGAAATATTCAAACTCCATTAAACTTTAAAACTCTAAGTATAATCTTTCAGGAAATACTATGAATGGGGTCCCTGTTGATAAGATTTAGTATCTTACTCCTTACTGCACATATGCATTGAATTAAAGGAACAGTAGCAGTACTATATTTACAGAGTTGACACTCTACTCTTAATATGCATATTTTTGTCATTTTTTTGCTTCTCTTTAAACAGAGAGATACCCTACTCTACTATACTCTGGCTGTTTTGCTCTAACTACTTTAATGTTTTACTTCTCTAATAGTTTTGGAGCTCAATTTAAAATAGTATTCCACCATTGTAAGGAATGCCCTTAATTACAAAGTATTAATAGTTGTATAAAACTCATAGCTAAGATTTTTCTATAGTGGGGCTTTTCTCTTAGATAGATAGTTATCGTTGTCTTCCTGAAATTTAAAAAAACCATGCTGTTCCTGGGGTTTAGATGTAGTCTGTTTGTTTGATTAGCCTCTTTATTTTATTTAGAGAATGTTATAATAGGCTTCTTAAAAATCAGAAAGAAAAAAAGAAACATACATATCCATGAATGCATACACACAATAGTGTTTTATTCCATAGAATATCTAACTTCTGGACTGTTTTGGCCTGAAACTCTATTATTTCCCTTTGTAATATGTCATTTCATAGACAATTTTTTTGTTTCATAAGAGTGTCGTAAAGACATTTAACATAATCACCAAAACATAGTTTAAAAAAATTCTCTGGCAAAATAGCTATGATCAGAAATTTTCCATGAAAAATTTAAAATTTAACTTTACTATAGAAGCATACAACTGTTTAGTTTTGAAAAGTTCAAAACAAAGATAAATAATACATGTTCCTATAATGAGAAATTCATTGATACTTTTGGAATATTCATAAAGACAAAGAAAACGACAACTAATCCTCTCAAATTATTTCCAAGTACATGATTATGTTTTAGCTACTATGATACGTTTGTGTTTAAATCAAA